>NC_034191.2:6600305-6618996 GCF_002021735.2 Oncorhynchus kisutch
CCAATTAGGAAGACCTAGTGTGTGGTCACAACCAATTAGGAAGACCCAGTGTGTGGTCACAACCAATTAGGAAGACCTAGTGTGTGGTTACAGCCAATTAGGAAGACCTAGTGTGTGGTTACAGCTAATTATGAAGACCTAGGATGCAGAAGGTACCCTAGTGGTTAGAGCGTTGGGCCAGTAACCGAAAGACTGCTGGATCAAATCCCCAAGCTGACAAGGTATAAATCTGTCGTTCTGCCCCTGAACAAGGCAGTTAACCCACTGTTCCCCTGAACAAGGCAGTTTACCCACTGTTTCCCTGAACAAGGCAGTTAACCTACTGTTCCCCTGAACAAGGCAGTTTAACCCACTGTTCCCCGGTAGGCCGTCACTGTAAAGAATAATTTGTTCTTAACTGACTTGCCTAGTTAAATAAAGGTTAAATAAATTAGGAAGACCTAGGGTGCAGACCTAGGGTGGATAAATTGTGTAGTGAGTGATGTCTAGCATGAAAACATCATGGCTACCAGGTTCAGTCTCAAACAAACATCTGAACTGTACATCTACTGCAGCACGTACATGTACAGTAGAAACTATTTTCTGGCCCATTGACTTCTGTCCATATCTGAAGTTTGTTGATTTATTTCACCTTTATTTAACCAGGTAGGCCAGTTCAGAACAAGTTCTCATTTACAACTGTGACCTGGCCAAGATAAAGCAAAGCAGTGCGACACAAACAACGACACAGAGTTACACATGGAGTAAAACAAACATACAGTCAATAAATACAGTAGAAAAATATAAAGTCTATATACGATGTGTGCAAATGGTGTGAGGAGGTAAGGCAATAAATAGGCCATAGTAGCAAAGTCATTACAATTTAGCAGTTTGACAATAAGTGGTGGGCCCTGGACTACAGGTTCAGAGGAGCAGTGCATCATGGGTGGGCCCTGGACTACAGGTTCAGAGGAGCAGTGCATCATGGGTGGGCGCTGGACTACAGGTTCAGAGGAGCAGTGCATCATGGGTGGGCCCTGGACTACGGGTTTAGAGGAGCAGTGCATCATGGGTGGGCCCTGGACTACAGGTTCAGAGGAGCAGTGCATCATGGGTGGGCCCTGGACTACGGGTTTAGAGGAGCAGTGCATCATGGGTGGGCCCTGGGCTACGGTTTAGAGTGTATCTTGCTGCCGTCACTACAGGGGAGGAGCCGGACCAAAAGTAGTGCACTCTATAAAGGGAATATAAAGCCATTTGGGACGCAGGCTGAAACCTTACTCCTGCTTTTCCATAACATCCAGAATGATGTCTGTTTGTAGCCCTGACCTCTTGTAGCCCTGACCTCTTGCAGCCCTGTCCTCTTGTAGCCCTGACCTCTTGTAGCCCTGACCTCTTGTAGCCCTGACCTCTTGTAGCCCTGACCTCTTGTAGCCCTGACCTCCTGCAGCCCTGACCTCTTGTAGCCCTGACCTCTTGCAGCCCTGACCTCTTGCTCCATTCATGATGTCACAGGGTCAAAAACTACACTATCAAGCAGACAGCAGTATGACCATAAACTACACTATCCAGCAGACAGCAATATGACCAAAAACTACACTATCCAGCAGACAGCAATATGACCAAAAAACTACACTATCCAGCAGACAGCAGTATGACAATGGTTCAAACCATGGCTATTTTCCTGTTACTTTAGCAGCCCACATGCATTTCCGGCGGTCCTTTAACCAACATTTGTTTTGGTTTCTGACATGACTTTAACTAGAGGGCTTACACAGATCTGTGGGATTGTGTGCTCTGAAGCATTCATTTTCGACATTCTGTGAACATATATTTTCAAAAGCATAGCTGTGTGTCATTCTGGTGTCACTCAAACCCCCCCCAAAAAATATGGGAAGCTTACAATTATATCGTAGAAAAGCCCTTAATCCCATTTGGTTAAAACATGAATTCATTCTCCCAGAGTTTGAAGGGAAAACTAACAAGATGTGTTCTGTCAACTCAACACTCTTGTCTCTCTTGTGTTCTGTGAACAGATGGGCTTCTGATAGCGCCGTTATTGAATTCAGGCATTTAACTGAGAAATTGGTTTGCTGGAAATTAGATTTTATGCCATAAAAAAAAACAATTGGCAAGAACTATTTTTTTTCTGTGGAGGTTGCTGTTGGTTTTCAAGCTGCATGTGTCACAATAGGAGCAGTTCTAGAGCTTTAAACCAACCAATGAGATGCTTGGAGAAGGCCTTGAAAGGGTCTGGCAATGAAAGCCAGTCAATTCTTACCTTACCTTACCTCACCCCACAATACAAAAGCACAAAAACACCGTGTGACGAAATCTCACAAAATAATGTTTTTTCCAAGCTACTGAAAAACAGCAATTGCAGGCAGACATGTTCAAACTAGACCTGTTGTCGTAGTACGGTGCATATAGTTAACAATATTACCTGATGTTAACAATGTAACCTGACGTTAACAATGTAACCTGACATTAACAATGTAACCTGACACTAACAATGTAACCTTTACCAGGGCCAATAGGAAATGAGGAGTCCTTTGGGACATGGTCTGGGTTGTCCCTCCTACAGTAGCTTTGGGACATGGTCTGGGTTGTCCCTCCTACAGTAGCTTTGGGACATGGTCTGGGTTGTCCCTCCTACAGTAGCTTTGGGACATGGTCTGGGTTGTCCCTCCTACAGTAGCTTTGGGACATGGTCTGGGTTGTCCCTCCTACAGTAGCTTTGGGACATGGTCTGGGTTGTCCCTCCTACAGTAGCTTTGGGACATGGTCTGGGTTGTCCCTCCTACAGAAGCTTTGGGACATGATCTGGGTTGTCCCTCTTACAGTAGCTTTGGGACATGGTCTGGGTTGTCCCTCCTACAGTAGCTTTGGGACATGATCTGGGTTGTCCCTCCTACAGTAGCTTTGGGACATGGTCTGGGTTGTCCCTCCTACAGTAGCTTTGGGACATGGTCTGGGTTGTCCCTCCTACAGTAATGCTTCCAGTTGCAGACACAAACCTTCTGTGAGACATAGGATTACTGCTGTGCGACCTTGGCTTGGTGCAGTTGCAGGCTGGGGAAATGTACTCTGTCCTTGCCTAGGCTGAATGTGATAATATCTGTCTAACTGTATCCTTTTGCCCAGTCTTCTCCTTCCCATCCTTCCCATCCTCCTCCTCCCCTCCTCCTCCTCCTCCTCTTTGGCTGCCTCCCCTTCTCCTCCTCTTAATCTTCCTCCCCTTCCTCCTCCCCCTCCTCTCCTCTTCCTTTCCCTCCTCCTCCTCCTCCTCATCCTCCTCCTCCACTTCCTTCTCCTCCTCCTCCTCCTCTTCGTCCTCCTCCTCTTGTCCTCTTCCTTCCCCTCCTCCTTCCCCTCCTCCTCTCCTCTTCCTCCTCGCCCTCCTCCTCCTCCTCTCCTCTTCCTTCCCCTCCTCTTCCTCCTCCGCCTCTTCCTTCATTGTATCATCACACAGCAAGGACAGGGGGATGCGGTGGGGTGGGGTGGGGTGGGGGGACAGAGGGACGGGGGGATGGGGTGGGACAGGGACAGGGGGATGGGGGGATGCGGTGGGGTGGGGGGGTGGGACAAGGACAGGGGGACGGGGGGATGCGGTGGGGGGGATGGGACAGGGACAGGGACGGGGGAAGGGGGATGGGGTGGGGCGGGGGGGGACAAGGAAAGGGGGATGGGGGGGCATTCTGAAAATTGACCATGCGGACACCTCCGAGCGGTTAGGTAGGCTGTTTGGAGTGTTTATCTGACAGGATCAAATAAAATAAATAAATATATATATATATTATGTCCCCCACACTTCTAAAACCAAAGTTGCAACCCTGGTTTGTAGTATAATACTGTATATACAAATCTCCTTTTGTTTGTATCACCATCACTACCATTAACCGTTTATTCCGTTAGTCCCTGCTAGAATCTGTTTCAGGTATCTCTATTGATTGTTATCTCTCCGATTAGAACATGATAGCTTACAGTTTACGCCACTTAGACTGTCCCTAAACCACCTCTGTCCTATTCATCACTAGTCTGTCTGTTTCCCTGTCCTTTGTTCCTACTGCTGCACATCAGTCTGTCTGTCTGTTTCCCTGTCGTCTGTTCCTATTGCTACATATTTGTCTGTGTCCTCTGTTCCTATCCAAGGCTCCCCTCCCTCCCCCTCTACCCTATCCACCTCCCTCCCCTTCCACCTCTACCTTATCCACCTCCCTCCCCTCTACCCTATCCATCTCCTTCCCCTGCCCCTCTACCCTGTCCAGCCCCTCCCTCCCTCCCCCTCTACCCTATCCAGCCCCCCCCTCTACCCTGTCCAGCCCCTCCCTCCCCCTCTACCCTATCCAGCCCCTCCCTCCACCTCTACCATATACAGCCCCTCCCTCCTACCCTATCCAGACCCTCCCTCCACCTCTACCCTATACAGCCCCTCCCTGCCCCTCTACCCTATCCAACCCCCTCCACAGTAGCACCATCTGTCTTAGGGACTGTACCCTCTCCTCTACCCCTCTACCAAAACACAGTGGGCCATCGACAATCGGCTTAGACTAAGCACTGGGCCGGACTCCCGCCAAGCCTGATTCACCGCAATTAAACAAGAGAGACAGCTTGCTAATTCAGGGGTGTGTGTTGAGCTAACAGTCACTGACACACAAACACACGCACACACGTAACACGGAAACATGGCTAGCTTGGGACATGCTGTTAGAGTCAGTACAGCCAACGGGATTTTCAGCTCGACCATTGCTACTCTAACGTCCGCGATGCATACAACACCCTTCTCCCGCCCTCCTTTTGGCAAATCTGACCATGACTCCATCTTGTTGCTCCCCTCCTATAGGCATAAACTAAAACAGGAAGCACCCGTGCTTCGGTATATATACATCGCTGGTCTGACCAATCTGATTCCACGCTTCAAGATTGCTTCGATCACATGGACTGGGATATGTTTCGGATAGCAGTAGTCAATCAAACAAGCAAAGTGTCAGTATAGAGACAAAGTGGAGTTGCAATTCAATGGCTTAAACGTGGGTCTTGACCACGCCCTGTGCAACTGGGTCCTGGACTTCCTGACGGGCCACCACCAGGTGGTGAAGGTAGGAAACAACATCTCAACTCCGCTGATCCTCAACACAGTGGGGTGGCAGGTAGCCTACTGGTTGGAGAGTTGGACTTGTAACTGAAAGGTTGCAAGATCGAATCCCCGACAAGGTAAACATCTGTCGTTCTGCCCCTGAACAAGGCAATTAACAGACTGTTCTTAGGCCGTCATTAAAAATAAGAATTTGTTCTTAACTGACTTGCCTAGTTCAAATAAAATAAAAAAACACTGGGGCCCCACAAGGATGTGTTCTCATCCCCCTCCTGTACTCCCTGTTCACCCACAACCTCATGGCCATGCACTCCTCCAAATCAATCATCAAGTTTGCAGATGACACAACAGTGGTTTGTTTGAACCTCGGAGTGTGGTGTCAGGAAAACAACCTCTCACTCAATGTCAGCAAAACAAAATAGATGATCGTGGACTTCAGGAAACAGCAAAGGGACCACCCCCCTATCCACATTGATGGGACAGCAGTGACAAACTGAAATGGTTCACACACACACAGACAGTGTGGCGAAGAAGGCACAACAGCGCCTCTTCAACCTCAGGAGGCTGAGAAAAAAAAATCACTAACTTTTACTGGTGTAAAATCAAGAGCATCCTGTCGGGCTGTATCACCGCCTGGTATGGCAACTGCACCGCCCTCAGCCGCAGGGCTCTCCAGAGGGTGGTGTGGTCTGCTGCCAATGACTGGAACGAATTGCAAAAATCTCTGAAGCTGGAGTCTTATATCTCCCTCTCTAACTTTAAGCATCAGCTGTCATAGCATCTTACCGATCACTGTACCTGTACACAGCCAATCTGTAAATAGCACACCCAACTACCTCATCCCCATATTTTTACTTATCCTCTTGCTCTTTTGCATCATCATCCGCTGAACAACAGTGGTTCTGGGTAACAGTAACAATACTGTGGATATGGGGAACTCAGTGTTTCTGGGTAACAGTACTGTAGATATGGGGAACTCAGTGGTTCTGGGTAACAGTACTGTAAATATGGGGAACTCGGTGGTTCTGGGTAACAGTACTGTAGATATGGGGAACTCAGTGGTTCTGGGTAACAGTACTGTAGATATGGGGAACTCAGTGGTTCTGGGTAACAGTAACAATACTGTAGATATGGGGAACTCAGTGGTTCTGGGTAACAGTACTGTGGATATGAGGAACTCAGTGGTTCTGGGTAACAGTACTACAGATATGGGGAACTCAGTGGTTCTGGGTAACAGTAACAGTACTGTAGATATGGGGAACTCAGTGGTTCTGGGTAACAGTACTGTGGATATGGGGAACTCAGTGGTTCTGGGTAACAGTAACAGTACTGTAGATATGGGGAACTCAGTGGTTCTTGGGAACAGTACTACAGATATGGGGAACTCGGTGGTTCTGGGTAACAGTACTACAGATATGGGGAACTCAGTGGTTCTGGGTAACAGTAACAATACTGTAGATATGGGGAACTCAGTAGTTCTGTGAAACAATACTGTAGATATGGGGAACTCAGTGGTTCTGGGTAACAGTACTGTAGATATGGGGAACTCAGTGGTTCTGGGTAACAGTACTGTAGATATGGGGAACTCAGTGGTTCTAGGTAACAGTAACAGTACTGTAGATATGGGGAACTCAGTGGTTCTGGGTAACAGTACTGTAGATATGGGGAACTCAGTGGTTCTGGGTAACAGTACTGTAGATATGGTGAACTCAGTGGTTCTGGGTAAGAGTACTGTAGATATGGGGAACTCAGTGGTTCTGGGTAACAGTACTGTAGATGATGGAATGTCAAGTGAAGTTATACTGTGAAAAAGTCAGAGTTAGACAACCTGTTGTTTGTGGTTACTACTGTAAATGTCTTTAACACAGGGTTTGTGGTTACTACTGTAAATGTCTTTAACACAGGGTTTGTGGCTACTACTGTAAATGTCTTTAACACAGGGTTTGTGGTTACTACTGTAGATGTCTTTAACACGGGGTTTGTGGTTACTACTGTAAATGTCTTTAACACAGGGTTTGTGGTTACTACTGTAAATGTCTTTAACACAGGGTTTGTGGTTACTACTGTACATGTCTTTAACACAGGGTTTGTGGTTACTACTGTAGATGTCTTTAACACAGGGTTTGTGGTTACTACTGTAAATGTCATTAACACAGGGTTTGTGGTTACTACTGTAAATGTCTTTAACACAGGGTTTGTGGTTACTACTGTAAATGTCTTTAACACAGGGTTTGTGGTTACTACTGTAAATGTCTTTAACACAGGGTTTGTGGTTACTACTGTAGATGTCTTTAACACAGGGTTTGTGGTTACTACTGTAAATGTCATTAACACAGGGTTTGTGGTTACTACTGTAAATGTCTTTAACACAGGGTTTGTGGTTACTACTGTAAATGTCTTTAACACAGGGTTTGTGGTTACTACTGTAAATGTCATTAACACAGGGTTTGTGGTTACTACTGTAAATGTCTTTAACACAGGGTTTGTGGTTACTACTGTACATGTCTTTAACACAGGGTTTGTGGTTACTACTGTAAATGTCTTTAACACAGGGTACATCAGCAGTACAGTGGGCTTCACCCTGCCTCCCTGGGAATTGATGCAACACAATGATTTACAATAGTTTTATAGAATAGACATCCAGCAAGCTACATTTCTCTCCACACACCTCTATCTTGTCCCCACACATACTCAACTCCTTTCCCCCATCTAAACTGAAACAGTGGAATGGCCTGAGTAATATGTGTGTGTGTGTGCGTGTGAGTGTGCGTAGGGGAGGGGACCTGGGAAAAATCTTTCCACCTTCTTTTAACGTAATGCAGAACAAATGGTTATGCAAATGATCCAGAATCTCAGAATCCTTTTCAACAGTGGTACACTGCACTATATAAAGTGGACTATATAGGGAATAGGGTGCCAGCCCTGGTATAAAGTAGTGCACTAGATAGGGAATAGTGTGCCATTTGGGATGCATTCTTAATGCATTCAGTCTCTAACTGCTCCTGAGACTCGATTGCATTTTCTTCCCCACTCTGTTCTACCCCAGGGAGTGCTGGGTCATGGCTGGTGCCGATGTGGCGAAACCCGAGCCCAATCAGGGCCTTAGACTCCCGTGGACTCCCAGCCGTAAAGACCTAGGATTCGTCCCGAATGGAACGCGATTCCCTTTGTAATGCACTGCTTTGGACCAGGACCCATGGGGTATTGTCCACTATGTAGGGAATAGGGTGCACTATGTAGGAAATAGGGTGCACTATGTAGGGAATAGGGTGCACTATGTAGGGAATAGGGTGCACTATGTAGAGAATAGGGTGCACTATGTAGGGAATAGGGTGCACTATGTAGGGAATAGGGTGCACTATGTAGGGAATAGGGTGCACTATGTAGAGAATAGGGTGCACTATGTAGGGAATAGGGTGCACTATGTAGGGAATAGGGTGCACTATGTAGGGAATAGGGTGCACTATGTAGAGAATAGGGTGCACTATGTAGGGAATAGGGGGCACTATGTAGAGAATAGGGTGCACTATGTAGAGAATAGGGTGCACAATGTAGAGAATAGGGTGCCATTTGGGACGTATACCTGCTGATTGTGCCCTGTCAGCGGTTTCAGCCTCTGAAAGCTGTTGGTGGTTGCTTTACTTTCTGAGGAGAAAGACAGTACAGACCTGGTCATTAGAGTAGACCCAGTCAGTCAGTAGGCTCCAGTACAGACCTGGTCATTAGAGTAGACCCAGTCAGTCAGTAGGCTCCAGTACAGTAGATTAGACCCAGTCAGTCAGTAGGCTCCAGTACAGACCTGGTCATTAGATTAGACCCAGTCAGTCAGTAGGCTCCAGTACAGTAGATTCGACCCAGTCAGTCAGTAGGCTCCAGTACAGTAGGTTAGACCCAGTCAGTCAGTAGGCTCCAGTACAGTAGATTAGACCCAGTCAGTCAGTAGGCTCCAGTACAGTAGATTAGACCCAGTCAGTCAGTAGGCTCCAGTACAGTAGATTAGACCCAGTCAGTCAGTAGGCTCCAGTACAGACCTGGTCATTAGAGTAGACCCAGTCAGTCAGTAGGCTCCAGTACAGTAGGTTAGACCCAGTCAGTCAGTAGGCTCCAGTACAGTAGATTAGACCCAGTCAGTCAGTAGGCTCCAGTACAGTATATTAGACCCAGTCAGTCAGTAGGCTCCAGTACAGTAGATTAGACCCAGTCAGTCAGTAGGTTCCAGTACAGTAGGTTAGACCAAGTCAGTCAGTAGGCTCCAGTACAGTAGATTAGACCCAGTCAGTCAGTAGGCTCCAGTACAGACCTGGTCATTAGATTAGACCCAGTCAGTCAGTAGGCTCCAGTACAGTAGATTAGACCCAGTCAGTCAGTAGGCTCCAGTACAGACCTGGTCATTAGAGTAGACCCAGTCAGTCAGTAGGCTCCAGTACAGTAGGTTAGACCCAGTCAGTCAGTAGGCTCCAGTACAGTAGATTAGACCCAGTCAGTCAGTAGGCTCCAGTACAGTAGATTAGACCCAGTCAGTCAGTAGACTCCAGTACAGTAGGTTAGACCCAGTCAGTCAGTAGGTTCCAGGATAGTAGATTAGACCCAGTCAGTCAGTAGGCTCCAGTACAGACCTGGTCATTAGAGTAGACCCAGTCAGTAAGTAGGCTCCAGTACAATAGGTTAGACCCAGTCAGTCAGTAGGCTCCAGTACAGTAGATTAGACCCAGTTTGTCAGTAGGCTCCAATACAGTAGGTTAGACCCAGTCAGTCAGTAGGCTCCAGTACAGTAGGTTAGACCCAGTCAGTCAGTAGACTCCAGTACAGTAGGTTAGACCCAGTCAGTCAGTAGGCTCCAGTACAGTAGGTTAGACCCAGTCAGTCAGTAGGCTCCAGTACAGTAGGTTAGACCCAGTCAGTCAGTAGGCTCCAGTACAGTAGATTAGACCCAGTCAGTCAGTAGGCTCCAGTACAGTAGATTAGACCCAGTTTGTCAGTAGGCTCCAGTACAGTAGGTTAGACCCAGTCAGTCAGTAGGCTCCAGTACAGTAGATTAGACCCAGTCAGTCATTAGGCTCCAGTACAATAGGTTAGACCCAGTCAGTCAGTAGGCTCCAGTACAGTAGGTTAGACCCAGTCAGTCAGTAGGCTCCAGTACAGTAGGTTAGACCCAGTCAGTCAGTAGGCTCCAGTACAGTAGGTTAGACCCAGTCAGTCAGTAGGCTCCAGTACAGTGGATTAGACCCAGTCAGTCAGTAGGCTCCAGTACAGTAGGTTAGACCAAGTCAGTCAGTAGGCTACAGTACAGTAGGTTAGACCCAGTCAGTCAGTAGGCTCCAGTACAGTAGGTTAGACCCAGTCAGTCAGTAGGCTCCAGTACAGACCTGGTCATTAGAGTAGACCCAGTCAGTCAGTAGGCTCCAGTACAGTAGGTTAGACCCAGTTTGTCAGTAGGCTCCAGTACAGTAGGTTAGACCCAGTCAGTCAGTAGGCTCCAGTACAGTAGATTAGACCCAGTCAGTCAGTAGGCTCCAGTACAGTAGGTTAGACCCAGTCAGTCAGTAGGCTCCAGTACAGTAGGTTAGACCCAGTCAGTCAGTAGACTCCAGTACAGTAGGTTAGACCCAGTCAGTCAGTAGGCTCCAGTACAGTAGGTTAGACCCAGTCAGTCAGTAGGCTACAGTACAGTAGGTTAGACCCAGTCAGTCAGTAGGCTCCAGTACAGTAGGTTAGACCCAGTCAGTCAGTAGGCTCCAGTACAGTAGATTAGACCCAGTCAGTCAGTAGGCTCCAGTACAGTAGGTTAGACCCAGTTTGTCAGTAGGCTCCAGTACAGTAGGTTAGACCCAGTTTGTCAGTAGGCTCCAGTACAGTAGGTTAGACCCAGTCAGTCAGTAGGCTCCAGTACAGTAGGTTAGACCAAGTCAGTCAGTAGGCTACAGTACAGTAGGTTAGACCCAGTCAGTCAGTAGGCTCCAGTACAGTAGGTTAGACCCAGTCAGTCAGTAGGCTCCAGTACAGACCTGGTCATTAGAGTAGACCCAGTCAGTCAGTAGGCTCCAGTACAGTAGGTTAGACCCAGTTTGTCAGTAGGCTCCAGTACAGTAGGTTAGACCCAGTTTGTCAGTAGGCTCCAGTACAGTAGGTTAGACCCAGTTTGTCAGTAGGCTCCAGTACAGTAGGTTAGACCCAGTTTGTCAGTAGGCTCCAGTACAGTAGGTTAGACCCAGTTTGTCAGTAGGCTCCAGTACAGTAGGTTAGACCCAGTCAGTCAGTAGTCTCCAGTACAGTCCTGGCCATTAGATTAGACCGTCGTGCCACTAATCATATTCGAGACGCTAATGTTGCAGTATCCAATATCTCCGCTATAGGTCGGCAAGACACTGACCCAGTCAGTGGGTTTTCTTAGCCTTGCTAGCCTCTAGGGTTATAGCCTCTCTTCTACAACTAACAGCATGATAATCTCATTCATTATTGGGATGGATGTCATCTCCGGGGGGGAGATAAATGATAACCCCTCCGGGCACGGCTTAGCAGATGGCATGGGGTCTTATGTCGTGATTATGGTTGATGGAGCACGGCACAGCTGGATGGAGGACCACTTTGGAAATTCGAGGACATTTGAAATGAGGTGTTTTAATGAATGTTATTATGTGTTGTTCCTCTGGGGAACAAATGTACATCTTCTTTGATGTATTATTTAGGTTTTTTGTGTGACCAAAATAAAACATTTAATTCAACAGTTCTTGACGTTAAGGACCTTGATATGGTAATTTCACTCTTCGGACCTGGGTTCAAAATGTATTCGTTTTCTTTTATACCCATTGAGCGTTTAACTGACTATGCCTGGAGTGGCAGATGTAACGGGGTTTACACTTTTTTTGTGTGTGTGATTAACCATTAATTAAATTGCACCAGACAAAAGCTCAATCTAGAGCAACGAAAGTATTTTTTGAAAGAAACCCAATACTATTTGAACCCAGGTCTGGTAGTGTACTACTAGCCGGAGGATCTCATCCCAGCCACCTTGAGGTTATGTCCCAACTGGCACCCTTTTCCCCCCTATTTAGTGCACTATTTTTTAAATCTGCTTTGACCAAGGACCCCCGGTGGGCCCCTGGTGGGCCCCTGGTGGGCCCCGGTGCACATTAAAACAGAATAGGGTGTTATTTGGGAGACATCTGCAGTCCCAAGTCGTGTGGGTTGTAGGAGGTGCCCTAGAAACCTATGGGTTCTGGTCAAAAAATAGTGCACTATAAACGGAATAGGGTCCCAGTTGGAACGCACACAACCCTCAGTCACCGTCACAATTTCCGCTAGATGGACAAGCTGCAAAGTCCAAATTGTCTATATCCTAATAATGTAGGTTAGGGTTGGGCATTAGGTTTAGCAGTGTGGTTAAGGTTAGAGTTAAGATTAAGATTAGGTCTACCATTTTATGACTTTGTGGCTGTGCCCAGCTAGTGACCACGCCGCAGAGCTGCCTCCATGGCCAGACAGACATGGATCAAACTCCTGTCCCCAGCATGATGAGGTCAGACATGGATCAAACTCCTGTCCCCAGCATGATGAGGTCAGACATGGATCAAACTCCTGTCCCCAGCATGATGAGGTCAGACATGGATCAAACTCCTGTCCCCAGCTTGATGAGGCCAGACATGGATCAAACTCCTGTCCCCAGCATGATGAGGTCAGACATGGATCAAACTCCTGTCCCCAGCATGATGAGGTCAGACATGGATCAAACTCCTGTCCTCAGCATGATGAGGCCAGACATGGATCAAACTCCTGTCCCCAGCATGATGAGGCCAGATATGGATCAAATTCCTGTCCCCAGCTTGATGAGGCCAGATATGGATCAAATTCCTGTCCCCAGCACGATGAGGTCAGACATGGATCTAACTCCTGTCCCCATCATGATGAGGTCAGACATGGATCTAACTCCTGTCCCCAGCATGATGAGGTCAGACATGGATCAAGCTCCTGTCCCCAGCATGATGAGGTCAGACATGGATCAAACTCCTGTCACCAGCATGATGAGGTCAGACATGGATCAAACTCCTGTCCCCAGCATGATGAGGTCAGACATGGATCAAACTCCTGTCCCCAGCATGATGAGGTCAGACATGGATCAAACTCCTGTCCCCAGCATGATGAGGTCAGACATGGATCAAACTGCTGTCCCCAGCATGATGAGGTCAGACATGGATCAAACTCCTGTCCCCAGCTTGATGAGGCCAGATATGGATCAAACTCCTGTCCCCAGCATGATGAGGCCAGACATGGATCTAACTCCTGTCCCCAGCATGATGAGGTCAGACATCGGTTTTTCGGATGACTGCCTTGCCTGGTTCACCAATTACTTTGCAGACAGAGTTCAGTGCGTCAAATCGGAGGGCATGCTGTCTGGTCCTCTGGCAGTCTCTATGGGGGTGCCACAGGGTTCAATTCTCGGGCCGACTCTTTTCTCTGTGTATATCAATGATGTTGCTCTTGCTGCGGGCGATTCCCTGATCCACCTCTACGCAGACGACACCATTCTATATACCTTCGGCCCGTCTTTGGACACTGTGCTATCTAACCTCCAAACAAGCTTCAATGCCATACAACACTCCTTCCGTGGCCTCCAACTGCTCTTAAACGCTAGTAAAACCAAATGCATGCTTTTCAACCGGTCGCTGCCTGCACCCGCATGCCCGACTAGCATCACCACCCTGGATGGTTCCGACCTAGAATATGTGGACGTCTATAAGTACCTAGGTGTCTGGCTAGACTGCAAACTCTCCTTCCAGACTCATATCAAACATCTCCAATCGAAAATCAAATCAAGAGTCGGCTTTCTATTCCGCAACAAAGCCTCCTTCACTCACGCCGCCAAGCTTACCCTAGTAAAACTGACTATCCTACCGATCCTCGACTTCGACGATGTCATCTACAAAATGGCTTCCAACACTCTACTCAGCAAACTGGATGCAGTCTATCACAGTGCCATCCGTTTCGTCACTAAAGCACCTTATACCACCCACCACTGCGACTTGTATGCTCTAGTCGGCTGGCCCTCGCTACATATTCGTCGCCAGACCCACTGGCTCCAGGTCATCTACAAGTCCATGCTAGGTAAAGCTCCGCCTTATCTCAGCTCACTGGTCACGATGGCAACACCCATCCGTAGCACGCGCTCCAGCAGGTGTATCTCACTGATCATCCCTAAAGCCAACACCTCATTTGGCCGCCTTTCGTTCCAGTACTCTGCTGCCTGTGACTGGAACGAATTGCAAAAATAGCTGAAGTTGGAGACTTTTATCTCTCTCACCAACTTCAAACATCAGCTATCTGAGCGGCTAACCGATCGCTGCAGCTGTACATAGTCTATTGGTAAATAGCCCACCCTTTCTCACCTACCTCATCCCCATACTGTTTTTATTTATTTACTTTTCTGCTCTTTTGCACACCAATATCTCTACCTGTACATGACCATCTGATCATTCATCACTCCAGTGTTAATCTGCAAAATTGTAATTATTTGCCTACCTCCTCATGCCTTTTGCACACATTGTATATAGACTCCCCCTTTGGTTTCTACTGTGTTATTGACTTGTTAATTGTTTACTCCATGTGTAACTCTTTGTTGTCTGCTCACACTGCTATGCTTTATCTTGGCCAGGTCGCAGTTGCAAATGGGAACTTGTTCTCAACTAGCCTACCTGGTTAAATAAAGGTGAAATTAAAAAAATAAAAAATAAAAATGGATCAAACTCCTGTCCCCAGCTTGATGAGGCCAGATATGGATCAAATTCCTGTCCCCAGCTTGATGAGGCCAGATATGGATCAAATTCCTGTCCCCAGCACGATGAGGTCAGACATGGATCTAACTCCTGTCCCCATCATGATGAGGTCAGACATGGATCTAACTCCTGTCCCCAGCATGATGAGGTCAGACATGGATCAAACTCCTGTCCACAGCATGATGAGGTCAGACATGGATCAAACTCCTGTCCCCAGCTTGATGAGGCCAGACATGGATCAAATTCCTGTCCCCAGCTTGATGAGGCCAGATATGGATCAAATTCCTGTCCCCAGCACGATGAGGTCAGACATGGATCTAACTCCTGTCCCCAGCTTGATGAGGCCAGATATGGATCAAATTCCTGTCCCCAGCTTGATGAGGCCAGATATGGATCAAATTCCTGTCCCCAGCACGATGAGGTCAGACATGGATCTAACTCCTGTCCCCATCATGATGAGGTCAGACATGGATCTAACTCCTGTCCCCAGCATGATGAGGTCAGACATGGATCAAACTCCTGTCCCCAGCATGATGAGGCCAGACATGGATCAAACTCCTGTCCTCAGCATGATGAGGTCAGACATGGATCAAACTCCTGTCCCCAGCATGATGAGGTCAGAAATTGATCAAACTCCTGTCCCCAGCATGATGAGGTCAGACATGGATCAAGCTCCTGTCCCCAGCATGATGAGGTCAGACATGGATCAAACTCATGTCACCAGCATGATGAGGTCAGACATGGATCAAACTCCTGTCACCAGCATGATGAGGTCAGACATGGATCAAACTCCTGTCCCCAGCATGATGAGGTCAGACATGGATCAAACTCCTGTCCCCAGCATGATGAGGTTAGACATGGATCAAACTCCTGTCCCCAGCATGATGAGGTCAGACATGGATCAAACTCCTGTCCCCAGCATGATGAGGTCAGACATGGATCAAACTCCTGTCCCCAGCTTGATGAGGCTAGATATATCTTTATGTACATATTCTTTATCCCTTTACACTTGTGTGTATAAGGTAGTTGTGGAATTGTTAGGTTAGATTACTCGTTGGTTATTACTGCATTGTCGGAACTAGAAGCACAAGCATTTCACTACACTCGCATTAACATCTGCTAACCATGTGTATGTGACAAATCACATTTGATTTGATTTATGGATCCAACTCCTCTACCCATGAGGCAGGACACAGCTCGTACAGCACCCAGCCAAGCACACTGACTCATGTGTGCATACGCTTGTCTTAACAGCACCCCTTGGGCATAGAAAAACAGTGTGTACTGAACAAGCAGCTGGGGGGGATTGGGCCCAGCCAGGTTTTTGATGAGGACGGTGACCCAATCTTTCCAATAATAAATGAAACGTTTCCACGCCCTTTCCCTCTCCACTTCCCTCCAGCTAGGCACGCAAGTACGCAAACACACACACACATACACACACACACACACACGCACACACACACACGCAAATGCACATGTGCACACACACACACGCACACACACACAAGGCTGATGTTGCAGGATTCAGCATGTCCTACCACGCTGTACTACACACTCAGTGCCCCTCTCCCTCCTCTATCCTATCCCCTCTCCCTCCTCTATCCCCTCTCCCTCCTCTATCTCATCCCCTCTTCTATCCTATCCCCTCTCCCTCCTCTATCCCCTCTCCCTCCTCCATCCCCTCTCCCTCCTCTATCCCCTCTCCCTCCTCTATCCCCTCTCCCTCCTCTATCCTATCCCCTCTCCCTCCTCTATCCTATCCCCTCTCCCTCCTCTATCCAATCCTCTCTCCCTCCTCTATCCGATCCTCTCTCCCTCCTCTATCCCCTCTCCCTCCTCTATCCCCTCTCCCTCCTCTATCCTATCCCCTCTCCCTCCTCTCTCCGATCCTCTCTCCCTCCTCTATCCCCTCTCCCTCCTCTATCACCTCTCACTCCTCTATCCCCTCTCCCTCCTCTATCACCTCTCCCTCCTCTCTCCCTTCTCTATCCGATCCCCTCTCCCACCTCTATCCCCTCTCCCTCCTCTATCCTATCCTCACTCCCTCCTCTATCACCTCTCACTCCTCTATCCCCTCTCCCTCCTCTATCCTATCCCCTCTCCCTCCTCTATCACCTCTCCCTCCTCTATCCCCCTCCCTCCTCTATTCCCCTCTCCCTCTTCTATCCCCTCTCCCTCCTCTATCCTATCCCCTCTCCCTCCTCTATCACCTCTCCCTCCTCTATCCCCTCTCCCTCCTCTATCTTATCCCCTCTCCCTCCTCTATCCTATCCTCATTCCCTCCTCTATCCCATCCCCTCTTCTATCCCCTCTCCCTCCTCTATCCCATCCCCTTCTCCCTCCTCTATCCTATCCCCTCTCCCTCCTCCATCCCCTCTCCCTCCTCTATCCCCTCTCCCTCCTCTATCCTATCCCCTCTCCCTCCTCTATCCCCTCTCCCTCCTCTATCCCCTCTCCCTCCTCTATCCTATCCCCTCTCGCTCCTCTATCCCCTCTGCCTCCTCTATCCCCTCTCCCTCCTCTATCCGATCCCCTCTCCCTCCTCTATCCCCTCTCCCTCCTCCATCCCCTCTCCCTCCTCTATCCCCTCTCCCTCTCACTCCTCTATCCCCTCTCCCTCCTCTATCCTATCCCCTCTCCCTCCTCTATCCCCTCTCCTCCTCTATCCTATCCCCTCTCCCGCCTCTATCCTATCCCCTCTCCCTCCTCTATCCCCTCTCCCTCCTCTATCCGATCCCCTCTCCCTCCTCTATCCCCTCTCCCTCTCCCTCCTCTATCCCCTCTCCCTCCTCTATCCTATCCCCTCTCCCTCCTCTATCCCCTCTCCCTCCTCTATTCCTATCCCCTCTCCCTCCTCTATCCTATCCCCTCTCCCTCCTCTATCCTATCCCCTCTCCCTCCTCTATCCGATCCTCTCTCCCTCCTCTATCCCCTCTCCCTCCTCTATCCCCTCTCCCTCCTCTATCCTATCCTCACTCCCTCCTCTATCACCTCTCACTCCTCTATCCCCTCTCCCTCCTCTATCACCTCTCCCTCCTCTAACCCCTCTCCCTCCTCTATCCCCTCTCCCTCCTCTATCCCCTCTCCCTCCTATATCCCCTCTCCCTCCTCTATCCTATCCTTCACTCCCTCCTCTATCACCTCTCACTCCTCTATCCCCTCGATCCCTCCTCTATCCCATCCCCTCTCCCTCCTCTATCCCTCTCCCTCCTCTATCCCTCTCCCTCCTCTATCCTATCCCCTCTCCCTCCTCTATCCTATCCCATCTCCCTCCTCTATCCTATCCCCTCTCCCTCCTCTATCCTATCCCCTCTCCCTCCTCTATCCTATCCCCTCTCCCTCCTCTATCCTATCCCCTCTCCCTCCTCTATCCCCTCTCTCCCTCCTCTATCCCCTCTCTCCCCTCTCCAATCCTCTCTCCCTCCTCTATCCAATCCTCTCTCCCTCCTCTATCCCCTCTCCCTCCTCTATCACCTCTCACTCCTCTATCCCCTCTCCCTCCTCTATCACCTCTCCCTCCTCTCTCCCTCCTCTATCCCCTCTCCCTCCTCTATCCGATCCCCTCTCCCTCCTCTATCCCCTCTCCCTCCTCTATCCTCTCCTCACTCCCTCCTCTATCACCTCTCACTCCTCTATCCCCTCTCCCTCCTCTATCCTATCCCCTCTCCCTCCTCTATCACCTCTCCCTCCTCTATCCCCTCCCTCCTCTATCCCCTCTCCCTCTTCTATCCTATCCCCTCTCCCTCTTCTATCCCCTCTCCCTCCTCTATCCTATCCCCTCTCCCTCCTCTATCACCTCTCCCTCCTCTATCCCCTCTCCCTCCTCTATCCTATCCCCTCTCCCTCC
>NC_034191.2:6631596-6811596 GCF_002021735.2 Oncorhynchus kisutch
ATAGGGCCTCTTTAAGGAACCCTATCTGTGACATCATCAACTACGATAGGGCCTCTTTAAGGAACCCTGTCTGTGACATCATCAACTACGATAGGGCCTCTTTAAGGAACCCTATCTGTGACATCATCAACTACGATAGGGCCTCTTTAAGGAACCCTGTCTGTGACATCATCAACTACGATAGGGCCTCTTTAAGGAACCCTGTCTGTGACATCATCAACTACGATAGGGCACACACACACAGATAGACATATAAACAAGTGCACAAACATCTACATACAGACGTCCACTTTAAACACATCTACTGTAGACAGCAGGCTTGAGAGGCCAATCTGTGTTTACACAGCAGACCCTGTGCACTATGTACCACAGCAGACCCTGTGCACTATGTACCACAGCAGACCCTGTGCACTATGTACCACAGCAGACCCTGTACACTATGTACCACAGCAGACCCTGTGTCATGTCTGTCTGTCTTGCTCTTTCTCTCTCTGTCTCTCTCTCAATTAAATGTCAACGTTAAGGGGCTTTATTGACATGGGAACCACATGTTTACATTTTGCCGAAGGGAGTGAAATAGATAAACGCTTAGTGAAATAAACAACACACTAAACATTCACAAAAGTTCCAAAATAAAGACATTTCAAATGTCATATTATGTCCATATTACAGTGTTGTAATGCTGACTAAATAGTTAAAATAAATAAATAAGCATAAATATGGGTTGTATTTACAATGCTGTGTGTCCTTCACTGGTTGCCCTTTTCTCGTGGCAACAGGTCACACACATTGCTGCTGTGATGTCACACTGTGGTATTTCACCCAGTAGATATGGGAGTTTATCAAAATTGGATTTGTTTTCAAATTCTTTGTGCATCTGTGTAATCTGAGGGAAATATTTGTCTCTAATATGGTCATACGTTGGACAGGAGGTTAGGAAGTGCAGCTCAGTTTCCACCTCATTTTGTGGGCAGTGTGCACATAGCCTGTCTTCTGTCCCTCTTCTCTCTTTCTCTTTCTCTCTCTCGGGTCCTTGTCCCTTTCTCTCTCTCTCTCTCTCTCTCTCTCTCTCTCTCTCTGTCTCTCCATCTTTCTCTCATTCCTCCCTGTGTCTTTCTTGCTGCTGTTGCTAAGATACAGACGCAAATACTTAAGCAGAACCACAGCAGGGAATGAAGCTGATGAATGACGTGATTCTAACATTATTGGAATGATCTGCTTCCAACTTCCAACTGAGTCTGTGTCCCAAAGGGCTCCCTCTTCTTCCCTGTAACGTGGAGGGAATAGGGACGCAGACGGGAACGGATGTCGGGAAGTAGGATAGAGTGGATGGTGAGCTCTCTATCGATGATATTAATGTGACCTAATCGGACCAGTAGGAATTGACCTAAGTGATTGCGTTAATAATGTCTCCCATCCTTTACTGTCCGGCCGAGGAGCACCACTCCTTTCTGTTTCAGTACATTTCATGTTGCGGGGATCATAGACACTTCCCGAGGCTGAGATAACGTACTTTACATGGTGACCTTTAAGAACCCACGCCCGGCAGGGTCGTAGAAGTCGAGAGACGAGATGACGTGGAAATCGGACACCTGGGACAACATTGAGCTCTGAATCCTCTGAAGTTCGAATCCAGCGATATAAAAAAGAAATGGTTGATATTTTGGTTTTAAGCCTTAACCCTTACCTTAACCATTCAGAGTTAATACCTTAACCATTCAGAGTTAATACCTGACCTTAACCATTCAGAGTTAATACCTGACCTTAACCATTCAGAGTTAATGCCTGACCTTAACCATTCAGAGTTAATGCCTAACCTTAACCATTCAGAGTTAATGCCTGACCTTAACCATTCAGAGTTAATGCCTGACCTTAACCATTCAGAGTTAATGCCTGACCTTAACCATTCAGAGTTAATGCCTGACCTTAACCATTCAGAGTTAATGTCTAACCTTAACCATTCAGAGTTAATACCTTAACCATTCAGAGTTAATACCTGACCTTAACCATTCAGAGTTAATGCCTGACCTTAACCATTCAGAGTTAATGCCTGACCTTAACCATTCAGAGTTAATGCCTAACCTTAACCATTCAAAGTTAATGCCTGACCTTAACCATTCAGAGTTAATGCCTGACCTTAACCATTCAGAGTTAATGCCTAACCTTAACCATTCAGAGTTAATGCCTGACCTTAACCATTCAGAGTTAAAACCTTAACCATTCAGAGTTAATGCCTAACCTTAACCATTCAGAGTTAAAACCTTAACCATTCAGAGTTAAAACCTTAACCATTCAGAGTTAAAACCTTAACCATTCAGAGTTAGAACCTTAACCATTCAGAGTTAATGTCTAACCTTAACCATTCAGAGTTAATGCCTGACCTTAACCATTCAGAGTTAGAACCTTAACCATTCAGAGTTAATGCCTGACCTTAACCATTCAGAGTTAATGTCTAACCTTAACCATTCAGAGTTAATGCCTGACCTTAACCATTCAGAGTTAATGCCTGACCTTAACCATTCAGAGTTAATGCCTGACCTTAACCATTCAGAGTTAATGCCTGACCTTAACCATTCAGAGTTAATGCCTGACCTTAACCATTCAGAATTAATGCCTGAACTTAACCATTCAGAGTTAAAACCTTAACCATTCAGAGTTAATGCCTGACCTTAACCATTCAGAGTTAATGCCTTAACCATTCAGAGATAATACCTTAACCATTCAGAGTTAATGCCTGACCTTAACCATTCAGAGTTCATGCCTGACCTTAACCATTCAGAGTTAATGCCTGATCTTAACCTTAAACACTTTCAAATTGAACGTCTGATAAACATGGATGAACGTCTGATTCTGACATGAGACTATGAGATCTAGTTGAGGAGCTAGTAGATAAAATTGCCCGGAATTATACACTTTTGACATGTCAAAATGAATGTCTTCCTCTCCACCCCTGCCCAGGAGAAAGATGCACACCTCCATTCAAGGTCAGAAAGATAATAGTATGCAAAGGTGGAGGAGAAAAGTCTGCATCCTAAATGGAACACTATTCCCTATGTAGTACACTACTTTTTCCCAGGGCCCTATGGGGTAAGTAGTACACTACTTTAGCCCAGGGCCCTATGGGGTAAGTAGTACACTACTTTTTCCCAGGGCCCTATGGGGTAAGTAGTACACTACTTTAGCCCAGGGCCCTATGGGGTAAGTAGTACACTACTTTTGCGAAAGAGAACAAAAGCCACCACTGTTTGTTTATGTTGCATGGCAGTCTGTTGGACCAGCCAGTAGCCAGTCTGTTGGATCAGCCAGTAGCCAGTCTGTAGGATCAGCCAGTAGCCAGTCTGTTGGATCAGCCAGTAGCCAGTCTGTTGGATCAGCCAGTAGCCAGTCTGTTGGATCAGCCAGTAGCCAGTCTGTTGGATCAGCCAGTAGCCAGTCTGTTGGATCAGCCAGTAGCCAGTCTGTTGGATCAGCCAGTAGCCAGTCTGTTGGATCAGCCAGTAGCCAGTCTGCTGGATTTCCAATATTGACAATGACTAATGTAGCTACACACATGCACAGGCCTCATCTGCCCCCCCCCCCCCCCCCCCAAGACTGTCTTCATTGCAGAAGCCCCAGGGTGGACTGGAGAATCAATAAACAGTGTGATGTAGGGTAGGCACTACTAGACATTTGACCTGAAAAGCTTCCAGGCTAGGGTTAGCCATGAGGGTTTCTAGGCTAGGGTCAGCTGTGAGGACTTCTAGGCTAGGGTTAGCCGTGAGGGTTTCCAGGCTAGGGTCAGCTATGAGGGCTTCTAGGCTAGGGTCAGCTGTGAGGGCTTCCAGGCTAGGGTCAGCCGTGAAGGCTTCTAGGCTAGGGTCAGCCGTGAAGGCTTCTAGGCTAGGGTCAGCCGTGAAGGCTTCTAGGCTAGGGTTAGCCGTGAAGGCTTTTTGAATGAGTGCAGGGCACCTGAAAGGGGAAATTAGATGTGATACCTAGTGGGCATCATTTAGCCATCTACCATACGGCAGATCTCACTACCCTCTGGAGAGCCTTACGGTTGTGGGCGGAGCAGTTGCCGTACCAGGCGGTGATACAGCCCGACAGGATGCTCTCGATTGTGCATCTGTAAAATTTTGTGAGTGTTTTCGGTGACAAGCCGAATTTCTTCAGCCTCCTGAGGTTGAAGAGGCGCTGTTGCGCCTTCTTCCCCACGCTGTCTGTGTGGGTGGACCATATACGCTGAGGAACTTAAAACTTCCCACCTTCTACGCTACTGTCCCGTCAATGTGGATAGGGGGCTGTTCCCTCTGCTGTTTCCTGAAGTCCACGATCATCTCCTTTGTTTTGTTGACATTGAATGTGAGGTTATTTTCCTGACACCACACTCCGGGGGCCCTCACCTCCTCCCTGTAGGCCGCCTCGTCGTTGTTGGTAATCAAGCCGACCACTGTTGTGTCGTCTGCAGACTTAATAATAGAGATGGAGGCGTGGCCACGCAGTCGTGGGTGAACAGGGAGTACAGGAGAGGGCTGAGAACACGCCCTTGGGGAACCCCAGTGTTGAGGACCAGCGGGGTGGAGATGTTGTTACCTACCCTCACAGTCAGGAAGTCGAGGACCAAGTTGCACAGAGCGGGGTCAAGACCCAGGGTCTCGAGCTTAATAACGAGTTTTGGAGGGTACTATGGTGTTTAACGCTGAGCTGTAGTCGATGAACAGCATTCTTACATAGGTATTCCTCTTGTCCAGATGGGTTAGGGCAGTGTGCAGTGTGATTGTGATTGCATCGTCTGTGGACCTATTGGGGCGGTAAGCAAATGTGCTTGGGGGGAATATACACGACTGTGATTTGGATCGAAGAGAACTCTCATTTGAGGAATTCTAGGTCAGGTGAACAAAAGGACTTGAGTTCCTGTATGTTGTTATGATCACACCACGTTTCGTTAATCATAAGGAATACACCCCCACCCTTCTTCTTACCAGAGAGATGTTTGTTTCTGTCGGCGCGATGCGTGAAGAAGCCAGGTGGCTGTACCGACTCTGAGGACATATCCCGAGTGAGCCATGTTTCCGTGAAACAGAGAACGTTACAGTCTCTGATGTCTCTCTGGAAGGCAACCCTTACTCGGATTTCATCTACCTTGTTGTCAAGAGACTGGACATTGGTGAGTAGTATACTCGGGAGCGATGTGCACGTCTACGGAGCCTGACCAGAAGACCGCTCCATCTACCCCTTCTGCGGCGCCGTTGTTTTGAGTCGCCAGGCTGGGATCCGATCCATTGTCCTAGGTGGTGGACTAAACAGAGGATCCGCTTCGGGAAAGTCGTATTCCTGGTCGTAATGTTGGTGAGTTGACGTTGCTCTTATATCCAATAGTTCCTCCTGACTGTATGTAATAAAACCTAAGATTACCTGGGGTAAAAAAAAACGTAAGAAATAACACATAAAAAAATAAAATACTGCATAGTTTCCCAGGAACGAAATAGGAGAGGAAGCTTCTATGGACTATGAAGATATAGGAGACTGAGGAGAGGAAGCTTCTATGGACTGTGACGATATAGGAGACTGTTTGAGGGGAGGAAGCTTCTATAGACTATGAAGATATAGGAGACTGAGGAGAGGAAGCTTCTATAGACTATGAAGATATAGGAGACTGAGGAGAGGAAGCTTCTATAGACTATGAAGATATAGGAGACTGAGGAGAGGAAGCTTCTATAGACTATGAAGATATAGGAGACTGAGGAGAGGAAGCTTCTATAGACTATGAAGATATAGGAGACTGAGGAGAGGAAGCTTCTATAGACTATGAAGATATAGGAGACTGTGTGAGGAGAGGAAGCTTCTATAGACTATGAAGATATAGGAGACTGTGTGAGGGGAGGAAGCTTCTATGGACTATGAAGATATAGGAGACTGAGGAGAGGAAGCTTCTATGGACTGTGACGATATAGGAGACTGTTTGAGGGGAGGAAGCTTCAATAGACTATGAAGATATAGGAGACTGAGGAGAGGAAGCTTCTATAGACTATGAAGATATAGGAGACTGAGGAGAGGAAGCTTCTATAGACTATGAAGATATAGGAGACTGAGGAGAGGAAGCTTCTATGGACTGTGACGATATAGGAGACTGTTTGAGGGGAGGAAGCTTCTATGGACTGTGACGATATAGGAGACTGTTTGAGGGGAGGAAGCTTCTATAGACTATGAAGATATAGGAGACTGTGTGAGGGGAGGAAGCTTCTATGGACTATGAAGATATAGGAGACTGAGGAGAGGAAGCTTCTATGGACTGTGACGATATAGGAGACTGTTTGAGGGGAGGAAGCTTCTATGGACTGTGACGATATAGGAGACTGTTTGAGGGGAGGAAGCTTCTATAGACTATGAAGATATAGGAGACTGAGGAGAGGAAGCTTCTATAGACTATGAAGATATACGAGACTGAGAAGAGGAAGCTTCTATAGACTATGAAGATATAGGAGACTGTGTGAGGGGAGGAAGCTTCTATGGACTATGAAGATATAGGAGACTGAGGAGAGGAAGCTTCTGTAGACTATGAAGTTATAAGAGAGGAAGCTTCTATAGACTATTATGTTATAAGAGAGGAAGCTTCTATAGACTATTAAGTTATAGGAGACTGTGTGGAGAGGAAGTTTCTATAGACTATTAAGTTATAGGAGACTGTGTGGAGAGGAAGTTTCTATAGACTATTAAGTTATAGGAGACTGTGTGGAGAGGAAGTTTCTATAGACTATTAAATTATAGGAGACTGTGTGGAGAGGAAGTTTCTATAGACTATTAAGTTATAGGAGACTGTGTGGAGAGGAAGTTTCTATAGACTATTAAGTTATAGGAGACTGTGTGGAGAGGAAGTTTCTATAGACTATTAAGTTATAGGAGACTGTGTGGAGAGGAAGTTTCTATAGACTATTAAATTATAGGAGACTGTGTGGAGAGGAAGTTTCTATAGACTATTAAGTTATAGGAGACTGTGTGGAGAGGAAGTTTCTATAGACTATTAAGTTATAGGAGACTGTGTGAGGAGAGGAAGCTTCTATGGACTGTGACGATATAGGAGAGGAAGCTTCTATAGACTATGGAGTTATAGGAGACTGAGGAGAGGAAGCTTCTATAGACTATTAAGTTATAGGAGACTGTGAGGAGAGGAAGATTCGTTAGACGAAGGATGTGCTTTTGTGTAAGTACACTTTTGCTAGAAGATCTTGTAAACATCGATCCATTGTTCCAGGTCTCGTACTGACGGTATATCAAACAACAAGAGAGATTATGCCCCTCTACAATTTTATGCAACATTGTGAAACCAGTCTCAGCGGGGGTAAAAACTACATCACCCTCATGGCTAAATGTCTGGTGTGCCCCCTACCCTACCCATTTTATGCAACATTGTGAAACCAGTCTCAGCGGGGGTAAAAACTACATCACCCTCATGGCTAAATGTCTGGTGTGCCCCCTACCCTACCCATTTTATGCAACATTGTGAAACCAGTCTCAGCGGGGGTAAAAACTACATCACCCTCATGGCTAAATGTCTGGTGTGCCCCCTACCCTACCCATTTTATGCAACATTGTGAAACCAGTCTCAGCGGGGGTAAAAACTACATCACCCTCATGGCTAAATGTCTGGTGTGCCCCCTACCCTACCCATTTTATGCAACATTGTGAAACCAGTCTCAGCGGGGGTAAAAACTACATCACCCTCATGGCTAAATGTCTGGTGTGTTTGAGTCGGCGCAAATGTCAAACACATTCAGAGAACATCGAAGACTGAAAGGAAATTATACATTATTCATGCTTAATCAGGCTAATTCTGGCTTTATACGGTAGCATCAATCATTAACGACTCACGGTCAGGAGACAGAGAAGGACAGAGGAGGGAGAGAGAGAGAGAGAGAGAGAAAGAGAAATAGGGAAAATGAGAGAAGGAAGATAAGGAAGAGAGAGAGAGGAGAGAAAGAGAGACACAAGAGAATGGGAGGAGAGAGAGGAGAGAGCCACCATTACCAATGTAAAGTGTTGACTGTTGACTGCAGGGATTATGTAGTATGTCTGTTGTTGACTGTTGACTGCAGGGATTGTGTAGCATGTCTGTTGTTGACTGTTGACTGCAGGGATTATGTAGTATGTCTGTTGTTGATTGTTGACTGCAGGGATTGTGTAGTATGTCCGTTGTTGACTGTTGACTGCAGGGATTATGTAGTATGTCTGTTGTTGACTGTTGCCTGCAGGGATTATGTAGTATGTCTGTTGTTGACTGTTGACTGCAGGGATTATGTAGTATGTCTGTTGTTGACTGTTGACTGCAGGGATTACGTAGTATGTCTGTTGTTGACTGTTGACTGCAGGGATTATGTAGTATGTCTGTTGTTGACTGATGACTGCAGGGATTATGTAGTATGTCTGTTGTTGACTGTTAACTGCAGGGATTATGTAGTATGTCTGTTGTTGACTGTTGACTGCAGGGATTATGTAGTATGTCTGTTGTGTTGTGATGCATTTTTAGCCATGCATTCTGCCAAGACAGAGTGATGTGTAGAGAGAGACCTGGCTCTGTGTGTGTGTGTGTGTGTGTGTGTGTGTGTGTGTGTGTGTGTGTGTGTGTGTGTGTGTGTGTGTGTGTGTGTGTGTGTGTGTGTGTGTGTGTGTGTGTGTGTGTGTGTGTGTGTGTGTGTGTGTGTGTGTGTGTGTGTGTGTGTGTGTGTGTGTGCGTGTGCGTGCGTGCGTGTGTGTTTGAAACATATCCGTAAGATCATCTTAACCTTACATGCCAAGGTCAGTAGGAGTTAATGAGTTGCCATAGCAACAAAAAAATATGTAATTCAATTCAGTCCTGTTCTTTAACTTCGACTGTTGGCTGAGATGGAGACGTGAATACAACATAGCAATTAGTCATTTTGTACACAAACTGGGGTATGGAATTGTGTTTGGTTGTCAACAAAACCAAATATCAACATTTAAAGGAGATCTTATCTACTACTTGGATAGCTTCAGTTTGTCTACAAATGAAAAATGGATTTGTTGGATTTGAATCAAACTTTAAATGCACTTTAAATCAAATTTGATTTGATGTCGTCTAATTCTTTAATTCACTTTGATTTTTTTTTGGGGGGGGGGGTTGAGATGTTGAGACGTGAATCTAACATATCAATTAGTAATTTGTTAACAAACTGGAATTAAATCTACACTGAGTCAGTGGCACAAAAACAGCCAAACACAATTCAATATGACTTTTGTAAAACAGTAAATAACCGTATAAAGTTAAGAATATCTGATAAACTAATGTGACAGTATTAATTCAACCTTAAAAAAATGACTAACTCATTCATGTCCACATTTTGAGGTTCGCCTGCTGTAACTATAAGTGTCTTCTTATTGTCATCATAGAATACGTGAATGTTCAAGATGACATGCTAAGGTCGTAGGTCAGTGGGAGATGTTCACAATCTGCACAGAATCTCCAACAGCATTGATCACTTGCTCTATGTACGTTTAATGTCATCTCAACTAGGTGATTTGGTTCTGCTATTGAATGAAGCACAGTGATAATGCATTCATTCAGTTAAATCCTACAACTAAATTAAATCTGACTACACACTACCCCCCCCATAACCACACACTACCCCTCCCCCTATAACCACACACTACCCCCCTATAACCCCCCCCTATAACCACACACTACCTCCCCCCCATAACCACACACTACCTTTCCCCCCCTATAACCACACACTACCCCCCCCCCCCCTATAACCACACACTACCTTTCCCCCCCTATAACCACACACTACCTTTTCCCCCCCCTATAACCACACACTACCTTTCCCCCCCCTATACCACACACTACCTTTCCCCCCTATAACACACGGCTACCTGAAAACCCCCCCCCCACTATAACCAACACACTTCCTCCCCCCTATAACCACACACTACCCCCCCTATAAACCACACATAGCTACCCCCCCTATAACCGACACCTACCATCTACCCCACTACCCCCCCCCCTATAACCACAAACACTACCTACCTCCCCCCTATAACCACACACTACCTTTCCCCCCCTATAACCACACACTACCTCACCCCCCTCCTATAACCACACACTACCCCCCCCCTATAACCACACACGAACCCCCCTATAACCACACACTACACTACCCCCCCTAGAACCACACACTACCTTCTTCCCCCCTATAACCACACACTACCTACCCCCCCTATAACCACACTAGAACCTGTCCCCCCTATAAACCACACACTACCCCCCCCCTATACCACACACTAACCTTTCCCCCCTGATGAACCACACACTACCCCCCCTATAACCACACACTACCTTGCCCCCCACTATAACCACACACTAACCCCCGCTAACCTACACACTACCCCCCTATCACACACACTACCCCCCCCCTATAACCACACACACTACCCCCCCCTATAACCACACACTACCCCCCCTATAACCACACACTACCCCCCCCCTATAACCACACCTACCCCCCTACCCACACTACCTCCCCCCTATAACCACACACTACCCCCCCCCTATAACCACACACTACCCCCCCTATAACCACACACACTACCCCCCCCCTATAACCACACACTACCCCCCCCCTATAAACCACACACTACCCCCCCCCCTATAACCACACACTACCCCCCCTATAACCACACACTACCCCCCCCTATAACCACACACTACCCCCCCCTATAACCACACACTACCCCCCCCCCTATAACCACACACTACCCCCCCTATAACCACACACTACCCCCCCTATAACCACACACTACCCCCCCTATAACCACACACACTACCCCCCCTATAACCACACACTACCCCCCCTATAACCACACACTACCCCCCCTATAACCACACACACCACCCCCCCTATAACCACACACACTACCCCCCCTATAACACACACCACCCCCCTATAACCACACACTACCCCCCCTATAACCACACACTACCCCCCCTATAACCACACACTACCCCCCCCTATAACCACACTACCCCCCCTATAACCCACCCTACTACCCCCCATAACCACACACTACCCCCCCCTATAACCACACACTACCTCCCCCCCCCTATAACCACACACTACCCCCCTAACACACACCCCCCCCCCCTATAACCACACACTACCCCCCCCTATAACCACACACTACCCCCTACCCCCCCCTATAACCACCACTACACCCCCCCCCCTATAACCACACACTACCCCCCCCCTATAACCACACACTACCCCCCCCCTATAACCACACACTACCCCCCCCCCTATAACCACACACTACCCCCCCCCTATAACCACACACTACCCCCCTTAACCACTACCCCCCCCCCCTATAACCACACACTACCCCCCCCTATAACCACACACTACCCCCCCCCCCTATAACCACACACTACCCCCTATAACCACACACTACCTCCCCCCCTATAACCACACATACCTTTCCCCCCTATAACCACACACTACCTTTCCCCCTATAACCACACACTACCCCCCCCCCCTATAACCACACACTACCTTTCCCCCTATAACCACACACTACCTTTCCCCCCTATAACCACACACTACCTCCCCCCCTATAACCACACACTACCCCCCCCCCTATAACCACCACTACCCCCCCCCTATAACCCCACACTACCCCCCCCTATAACCACACACTACCCCCCCTATAACCACACACTACCTTTCCCATGCACGCAGAAACTCACGCAGGCGCACGCACACACTCACGCAGGCACGCACGCACGCACACACACACGCACACACACACACACACACACACACACACACACACACACCACACACACACACACACACACACACACACACACACACACACCACACACACACACACACACACACACATACTCAGTGGCTGCTTTATCCAATAGTATTGATGCATATAGGGCTCAGGGGCTGCTTTATCCAATAGTATTGATGCATATAGGGCTCAGGGGCTGCTTTATCCAATAGTATTGATGCATATAGGGCTCAGGGGCTGCTTTATCCAATAGTATTAATGCATATAGGGCTCAGGGGCTGCTTTATCCAATAGTATTGATGCATATAGGGCTCAGGGGCTGCTTTATCCAATAGTATTGAATGAATCAATGCATAGATAATACATAGTTGAAACATTAAATTAAAACATGCTGAATTATTCACAACCAGGTCAAAAAAAACTGACAGCAACAGGAGAAATGTTGTACTATAACACACAGAGGTTTATCTTTACACTATACATATCTTACCCTCCAGCTAACTCTGCTGTGTATAACACATTGAGATATTTTCCCACTCTCCAGAGCGCTATCTACAGTGTGTGTGTGTGTGTGTGTGTGCGTGTGTGTGTGTGTGTGTGTGGGTGTGGGTGACTGCCAGCACTATGCTATAAAGCTGGAGGCAGAACAAAACAGCTCCTTGGCTGGGGATGGATTTAGATTCGAGGACAATCTGGTTTGCTTAACATAAGGAATTAGGGGTTCCTAACTTTTGGTATAGTCAGGACAGTTGAGGTCGGAAGTTTACATACTCTTAGGTTGGAGTGATATGATCCATAACTACAACATGATCTATAAATATAATATGATCTATAACTATAATATGATCTATAACTATAATATGATCTATAACTATAATATGATCTATAACTATAAGATGATCTATAAGATGATCTATAATATGATCTATAACTATAACATGATCTATAACTATAATATGATCTATACTATAATATGATCTATAACTATAATATGATCTATAACATGATCTATAACTACAATATGATCTATACTATAATATGATCTATAACTATAATATGATCTATAACTATAATATGATCTATTACTATAATATGATCTATTACTATAACATGATCTATAATATGATCTATAACTATAATATGATCTATAACTATAATATGATCTATTACTATAATAATCTATAACATGATCTATAACTATAATATGATCTATACTATAATATGATCTATAACTATAATATGATCTATAACTATAATATGATCTTTAAATATAATATGATCTATACTATAATATGATCTATAATATGATATATTACTATAGTATGATCTATACTATGATCTATACTATAATATATTACTATAATTTGATCTATAATATGATCTATAACTATAATATGATCTATTACTATAATAATCTATAATATGATCTATTACTATAATAATCTATAATATGATCTATAACTATAACATGATCTATAATATGATCTATAACTATAATATGATCTATAACTATAATATGATCTATAACTATAATATGATCTATTACTATAATAATCTATAATATGATCTATTACTATAACATGATCTATAATATGATCTATAACTATAATATGATCTATAAATTAATATGATCTATAACTATAATATGATCTATTACTATAATATGATCTATAACTATAATATGATCTCTTACTATAATATGATCTATAATATGATCTATTACTATAATATGATCTATAAATTAATATGATCTATAACTATAATATGATCTCTTACTATAATATGATCTATAATATGATCTATAACTATAATATGATCTATTACTATAATATGATCTATTACTATAATATGATCTATTACTATAATATGATCAATAATAAGATCTATTACTATAATAATCTATAATATGATCTATAATAGGATCTATAACTATAATATGATCTATAATATGATCTATAACTATAATATGATCTATAATATGATCTATAACTATAATGTGATCTATAACTATAATATGATCTATAACTATAATGTGATCTATAACTATAATATGATCTATAACTATAAGATGATCTATATATGATCTATAATATGATCTATTACTATAATATGATCTATAACTATAATATGATCTATTACTATAATATGATCTATTACTATAATATGATCTCTATTTTGATCTATAACTATAATAAGATCTATAATATGATCTATAATATGATCTATACTATAATATGATCTATAACTATAATATGATCTATTACTATAATATGATCTATTACTATAATATGATCTATTACTATAATATGATCTATTACTATAATATGATCTCTATTTTGATCTATAACTATAATATGATCTATAATATGATCTATTACTATAATATGATCTATAATATGATCTATTACTATAATATGATCTATAATATGATCTATTACTATAATATGATCTATAAATATAATATGATCTATAAATATAGTATGATCTGGACACATATGGTGTTTATACTTGAGTACTATTGTTTGTACAGATGAACGTGGTACCTTCAGGCGTTTGGACATTGCTCCCAAGGATGAACTAGACTTGTGGAGGTCTACAATTTTATTTCTGAGGTCTTGGCTGACTTCTTTTGATTTTCCCATGATGTCAAGCAAAGAGGCACTGAGTTTGAAGGTAGGCCTTGAAATACATCCACAGGTACACCTACAATTGACTCAAATGATGCCAATTAGTCTATCAGAAGCTTCTAAAGCCATGACATAATTTTCTGAAATGTTCCAAGCTGTTTAAAGGCACAATCAACTTAGTGTATGTAAACTTCTGACCCACTGGAATTGTGATTCTGTGAATTATAAATGAAATAATCTGTCTGTAAACAATTGTTCGAAAAATTCCTTGTGTCATGCACAAAGTAGATGTCCTAACCGACTTGCCAAAACTATAGTTTGTTAACAAGAAATTTGTGTAGTGGTTGAAAAACGAGTTTTAATGACTCCACAACCTAATTGTACGTTAACTTCTGACTTCAACTGTACGTTCACATGCTAGTTGTAGTTACACGTGCCGCGTTCAGCAAGTCGAAAACGTCTGAGTTTCTTAGTTCCGACTAGCATGTGAACACGGCCATACTGTATTACTTCAATGACCTCAACTACTACGTACCCCTGCACATTGACTCAGTACTGCTACTCCTCGTATATAGCCTCGTTATTACCTCAACTACTACGTACCCCTGAACATTGACCCAGTACTACTACTCCTCGTATATAGCCTCGTTATTACCTCAACTACTACGTACCCCTGCACATTGACTCAGTACTGCTACTCCTCGTATATAGCCTCGTTATTACCTCAACTACTACGTACCCCTGCACATTGACTCGGTACTTCCTGTATTCAGCCTCGTTATTACCTCAACTACTACGTACCCCTGCACATTGACTCGGTACTTCCTGTATTCAGCCTCGTTATTACCTCAACTACTACGTACCCCTGCACATTGACTCGGTACTTCCTGTATTCAGCCTCGTTATTACCTCAACTACTACGTACCCCTGCACATTGACTCGGTACTTCCTGTATTCAGCCTCGTTATTACCTCAACTACTACGTACCCCTGCACATTGACTCGGTACTTCCTGTATTCAGCCTCGTTATTACCTCAACTACTACGTACCCCTGCACATTGACTCGGTACTTCCTGTATTCAGCCTCGTTATTACCTCAACTACTACGTACCCCTGCACATTGACTCGGTACTTCCTGTATTCAGCCTCGTTATTACCTCAACTACTACGTACCCCTGCACATTGACTCGGTACTTCCTGTATTCAGCCTCGTTATTACCTCAACTACTACGTACCCCTGCACATTGACTCGGTACTTCCTGTATTCAGCCTCGTTATTACCTCAACTACTACGTACCCCTGCACATTGACTCGGTACTTCCTGTATTCAGCCTCGTTATTACCTCAACTACTACGTACCCCTGCACATTGACTCGGTACTTCCTGTATTCAGCCTCGTTATTACCTCAACTACTACGTACCCCTGCACATTGACTCGGTACTTCCTGTATTCAGCCTCGTTATTACCTCAACTACTACGTACCCCTGCACATTGACTCGGTACTTCCTGTATTCAGCCTCGTTATTACCTCAACTACTACGTACCCCTGCACATTGACTCGGTACTTCCTGTATTCAGCCTCGTTATTACCTCAACTACTACGTACCCCTGCACATTGACTCGGTACTTCCTGTATTCAGCCTCGTTATTACCTCAACTACTACGTACCCCTGCACATTGACTCGGTACTTCCTGTATTCAGCCTCGTTATTACCTCAACTACTACGTACCCCTGCACATTGACTCGGTACTTCCTGTATTCAGCCTCGTTATTACCTCAACTACTACGTACCCCTGCACATTGACTCGGTACTTCCTGTATTCAGCCTCGTTATTACCTCAACTACTACGTACCCCTGCACATTGACTCGGTACTTCCTGTATTCAGCCTCGTTATTACCTCAACTACTACGTACCCCTGCACATTGACTCGGTACTTCCTGTATTCAGCCTCGTTATTACCTCAACTACTACGTACCCCTGCACATTGACTCGGTACTTCCTGTATTCAGCCTCGTTATTACCTCAACTACTACGTACCCCTGCACATTGACTCGGTACTTCCTGTATTCAGCCTCGTTATTACCTCAACTACTACGTACCCCTGCACATTGACTCGGTACTTCCTGTATTCAGCCTCGTTATTACCTCAACTACTACGTACCCCTGCACATTGACTCGGTACTTCCTGTATTCAGCCTCGTTATTACCTCAACTACTACGTACCCCTGCACATTGACTCGGTACTTCCTGTATTCAGCCTCGTTATTACCTCAACTACTACGTACCCCTGCACATTGACTCGGTACTTCCTGTATTCAGCCTCGTTATTACCTCAACTACTACGTACCCCTGCACATTGACTCGGTACTTCCTGTATTCAGCCTCGTTATTGTTTTTATTGTGTTACTATTTCCTTTTTAACTCTGTGTTGTTGGTAAAGCATTTCACTGTAAAGTCTACACCTGTTGTTACTCTACACCTGTTGTTACTCTACACCTGTTGTTACTCTACACCTGTTGTTACTCTACACCTGTTGTTACTCTACACCTGTTGTTGCTCTACACCTGTTGTTACTCTACACCTGTTGTTACTCTACACCTGTTGTTGCTCTACACCTGTTGTTACTCTACACCTGTTGTTGCTCTACACCTGTCGTTACTCTACACCTGTTGTTGCTCTACACCTGTTGTTACTCTACACCTGTCGTTACTCTACACCTGTTGTTACTCTACACCTGTTGTTGCTCTACACCTGTCGTTACTCTACACCTGTTGTTACTCTACACCTGTTGTTACTCTACACCTGTTGTTACTCTACACCTGTTGTTGCTCTACACCTGTTGTTGCTCTACACCTGTTGTTACTCTACACCTGTTGTTGCTCTACACCTGTTGTTGCTCTACACCTGTTGTTACTCTACACCTGTTGTTACTCTACACCTGTTGTTACTCTACACCTGTTGTTACTCTACACCTGTTGCTACTCTACACCTGTTGTTACGCTACACCTGCTGTTACTCTACACCTGTTGTTGCTCTACACCTGTTGTTACGCTACACCTGTTGTTACTCTACACCTGTTGTTACTCTACACCTGTTGTCACGCTACACCTGTTGTCACGCTACACCTGTTGTTACTCTACACCTGTTACTCTACACCTGTTGTATTTGACGTGTGTGAACAATGAAATGTGACGGGAAATGTGGTAATTGTGATGGTAGCTATTTTGACGAAACCTAAAAAGATAAACCTCCACACGTGGTACCATTGAAAAGCCCAGAATGTCCTCTCAAAGGTACAACAGGACCTGACACAGTGGCTTGCATACCAAACACTAATTTCCATTAGAGAAGATGAATAGCAGGCTCTCAGGAGGATATAACAGTAATGTGTTATTTGATAAGATCAGGTATTGACTTTAGAGAGAGAGAGCCAGGTCCCAAGGTGCCCTCTGAACCACAGTCTGCTAGGCTACGTTCCAAATCAATCCCTACCCCCTAGACACTACCCCCTAGACACTACCCCCTATATACTACCCCCTAGACACTACCCCCTATATACTACCCCCTAGACACTACCCCCTATATAGTACCACCTATATACTACCCCCTAGACACTACCCCTTATATACTACCCCCTATATACTACCCCTTAGACACTACCCCCTAGACACTACCCCCTAGACACTACCCCCTAGATACTACCCCCTATATACTACCCCTTAGACACTACCCCCTAGACACTACCCCCTATATAGTACCACCTATATACTACCCCTAGACACTACCCCCTATATAGTACCACCTATATACTACCCCCTAGACACTACCCCCTATATAGTACCACCTATATACTACCCCCTAGACACTACCCCCTATATAGTACCACCTATATACTACCCACTAGACACTACCCCCTATATAGTACCACCTATATACTACCCCCTAGACACTACCCCCTATATAGTACCACCTATATACTACCCCCTAGATACTACCCCTTAGACACTACCCCCTAGACACTACCCCTTATACACTCCTGTAGATCTGAAATGACTGAATAAGTGTAAAGACTATATCAGAGATTCCCCGCAGTCTGAGCATATGAAAAGTTGTGAAACTTTCAGGAAGTCGCAGATGTACTGACATGGGCTCTAAAGATGTGCTCTAAAGATGTGCTCTAAAGATGGGCTCTAAAGATGTGCTCTAAAGATGTGCTCTAAAGATGGGCTCTAAAGATGGGCTCTAAAGATGGGCTCTAAAGATGTGCTCTAAAGATGGGCTCTAAAGATGGGCTCTAAAGATGTGTCTCTAAAGATGGGCTCTAAAGATGTGCTCTAAAGATGGGCTCTAAAGATGTGCTCTAAAGATGGGCTCTAAAGATGTGGCTCTAAAGATGGGCTCTAAAGATGTGCTCTAAAGATGGGCTCTAAAGATGGGCTCTAAAGATGTGGCTCTAAAGATGGGCTCTAAAGATGTGCTCTAAAGATGGGCTCTAAAGATGGGCTCTAAAGATGTGGCTCTAAAGATGGGCTCTAAAGATGGGCTCTAAAGATGGGCTCTAAAGATGGGCTCTAAAGATGTGGCTCTAAAGATGGGCTCTAAAGATGTGGCTCTAAAGATGGGCTCTAAAGATGGGCTCTAAAGATGTGCTCTAAAGATGGGCTCTAAAGATGGGCTCTAAAGATGTGGCTTCATGACAATGATCTGCAACAGCAGCTGCTCTCCAACACAGTTCCACCTCCGACACCGTCAAAACATCCGCTGCGGCTGTCTGCTATCACCGGTTACCGCTTGATCTGAGCTAACAAAACCCCCCCCTCCACACACAACCCCCCTCTACACACAACCCCCCTCTACACACAACCCCCCTCTACATGTGCAACATTGAATCGGATCTCAACCCTTCTCATAAAAGTAAGTCTTTACCTGGTTGTAACAGAGACCATCTGGTTGTAACAGAGACCATCTGGTTGTAACAGAGACCACCTGGTTGTAACAGAGACCATCTGGTTGTAACAGAGACCACCTGGTTGTAACAGAGACCACCTGGTTGTAACAGAGACCATCTGGTTGTAACAGAGACCACCTGGTTGTAACAGAGACCATCTGGTTGTAACAGAGACCATCTGGCTGTAACAGAGACCACCTGGTTGTAACAGAGACCACCTGGTTGTAACAGAGACAACCTGGTTGTAACAGAGACCATTTGGTTGTAATCTGGTTATATGACGACGTCTTTCCAACCATAAAATTACGTAATTAAGAGCCCATGTTAAATATTACCCACAGTTCCACAGAAACACTGTTTATAACCTCCAAACCCCTCTGTTGCACAGTTTATAACCTCTAAACCCCTCTGTTGCACAGTTTATAACCTCTAAACCCCTCTGTTTCACAGTTTATAACCTCTGAACCCCTCTGTTCCACAGTTTATAACCTCTAACCCCTCTGTTTCACAGTAACACAGTTTATAACCTCTGAACCCCTCTGTTCCACAGTTTATAACCTCTAAACCCCACTGTTCCACAGTTTATAACCTCTAAACCCCTCTGTTGCAAAGTTTATAACCTCTAAACCCCTTTGTTTATAACCTCTAAACCCCTCTGTTTATAACCTCTAAACCCCTCTGTTTATAACCTCTAAACCCCTCTGTTGCACAGTTTATAACCTCTAAACCCCTCTGTTTATAACCTCTAAACCCCTCTGTTGCAAAGTTTATAACCTCTAAACCCCTTTGTTTATAACCTCTAAACCCCTCTGTTTATAACCTCTAAACCCCTCTGTTTATAACCTCTAAACCCCTTTGTTTATAACCTCTAAACCACTCTGTTTATAACCTCTAAACCCCTCTGTTTATAACCTCTAAACCCCTCTGTTTATAACCTCTAAACCCCTCTGTTTATAACCTCTAAACCCCTCTGTTAATAACCTCTAAACCAGCTAAACCAGACCAGACTAAACTTCTAGAGGCCTTATACCATTGTTTTTATTGACAACACTGTTTTTTTTATTGACAAAAGTGTTTTTTTAATTGACAACAGTGAGTGAATACCTGGCTGTACTCACCGGCATTAACCCCCCCCCCCCCCACTACTAAACGAATGAGAAGAAAAAGTCCTCCAAGAGCATCTAACGACCCTGAGTGGTTATGTATGATATCATTGGAAAAATCAGACTAGCTCTCTGCTGCCACCTGGTGTTTAATGTATGACAACAGTTTGTGACAGAACTGCTGGCCCGTGACTCCAATCCTTCCCACAGTTGTGTCAAGTTGGCTGGATGTCCTTTGGGGGGGGGGGGGGTCCATTCTTGATACAAACAGGAAACTGTTGCCGTTCTTGACCCAAACCGGTGCGCCTGGCATCTACTACCATTCTCCGTTCTAAGACACTTAAATCTTTTGTCTTGCACATTCACCCTCTGAATGGCACCCACACACAATCCATGTCTCAATTATCTCAAGGCTTAAAAATCCTTCTTACCCCTCCATGTGGACCTCCTCCATGCCCAGGGACTTGACCAGACACGCCCGATGATGGCTGAACTGGTCAAAGGTGTGCTTCCCATGATACCATCCTGTTCCACTCTGACCTATGGGGTTCAGAGGTCGCAGGGCTAAGGTCAGATGAGAGGTCAAAGGGTCACGTGACTCGTTAAGGATTATGTTTATTAATATGAATAATATTTATTATTATGTTAGCTGCATGATGGTCTAGCAGCACTTCTCCAACTCCCAAGGTCACGCTACTTTTCAACTCAGTCCCAAGGTCAAGCATCGCTTCAACTCAGTCCCAAGGACACGCTACCTTTCAACTCAGTCCCAAGGACACGCTACCTTTCAACTCAGTCCAAAGGACACGCTACCTTTCAACTCAGTCCCAAGGTCACGCTACCTTTCAACTCAGTCCCAAGGACACGCTACCCTTCAACTCAGGCCCAAGGACACGCTACCTTTCAACTCAGTCCCAAGGACACGCTACCCTTCAACTCAGGCCCAAGGACACGCTACCCTTCAACTCAGGCCCAAGGACACGCTACCCTTCAACTCAGGCCCAAGGACACGCTACCCTTCAACTCAGTCCCAAGGTCAAGCAACGCTTCAACTCAGTCCAAAGGACACGCTACCTTTCAACTCAGTCCCAAGGACACGCTACCTTTCAACTCAGTCCCAAGGACACGCTACCTTTCAACTCAGTCCAAAGGACACGCTACCTTTCAACTCAGTCCAAAGGACACGCTACTTTTCAACTCAGTCCCAAGGACACGCTACCCTTCAACTCAGGCCCAAGGACACGCTACCCTTCAACTCAGGCCCAAGGACACGCTACCCTTCAACTCAGTCCCAAGGTCACGCTACCCTTCAACTCAGGCCCAAGGACACGCTACCCTTCAACTCAGTCCCAAGGTCACGCTACCCTTCAACTCAGGCCCAAGGACACGCTACCCTTCAACTCAGTCCCAAGGTCAAGCAACGCTTCAACTCAGTCCAAAGGACACGCTACCTTTCAACTCAGTCCCAAGGACACGCTACCTTTCAACTCAGTCCCAAGGACACGCTACCTTTCAACTCAGTCCAAAGGACACGCTACCTTTCAACTCAGTCCAAAGGACACGCTACTTTTCAACTCAGTCCCAAGGACACGCTACCCTTCAACTCAGGCCCAAGGACACGCTACCCTTCAACTCAGGCCCAAGGACACGCTACCCTTCAACTCAGTCCCAAGGTCACGCTACCCTTCAACTCAGGCCCAAGGACACGCTACCCTTCAACTCAGTCCCAAGGTCACGCTACCTTTCAACTCAGTCCCAAGGTCACGCTACCTTTCAACTCAGTCCCAAGGACACGCTACCCTTCAACTCAGTCCCAAGGTCAAGCAACGCTTCAACTCAGTCCCAAGGACACGCTACCTTTCAACTCAGTCCCAAGGACACGCTACCTTTCAACTCAGTCCCAAGGACACGCTACCCTTCAACTCAGTCCCAAAGACACGCTACCCTTCAACTCAGTCCCAAGGACACGCTACCCTTCAACTCAGTCCCAAGGACACGCTACCTTTCAACTCAGTCCCAAGGACACGCTACCCTTCAACTCAGTCCCAAAGACACGCTACCCTTCAACTCAGTCCCAAGGACACGCTACCCCTCAACTCAGTCCCAAGGACACGCTACCCTTAGTCCCAAGGTCACGCTACCCTTCAACTCAGTCCCAAGGACACGCTACCCTTCAACTCAGTCCCAAGGACACGCTACCCTTCAACTCAGTCCCAAGGACACGCTACCCTTCAACTCAGTCCCAAGGACTCGCTACAAATCAACTCAGTCCCAAGGACACGCTACCCTTCAACTCAGTCCCAAGGACACGCTACCCTTCAACTCAGTCCCAAGGACACGCTACCCTTCAACTCAGTCCCAAGGACTCGCTACAAATCAACTCAGTCCCAAGGACACGCTACCCTTCAACTCAGTCCCAAGGACACGCTACCCTTCAACTCAGTCCCAAGGACACGCTACCCTTCAACTCAGTCCCAAGGACACGCTACCCTTCAACTCAGTCCCAAGGACACGCTACCCTTCATCTCAGTCCCAAGGACACGCTACCCTTTAACTCAGTCCCAAGGTCACGCTACCCTTAGTCCCAAGGTCACGCTACCCTTCAACTCAGTCCCAAGGACACGCTACCCTTCAACTCAGTCCCAAGGACACGCTACCCTTCAACTCAGTCCCAAGGACACGCTACAAATCAACTCAGCCCCAAGCACACGCTACCCTTCAACTCAGTCCCTAAGACACGCTACCCTCCAACTCAGTCCCAAAGACACGCTACCCTTCAACTCAGTCCCAAGGACACGCTACCCTTCAACTCAGTCCCAAGGACTCGCTACCCTTCAACTCAGTCCCAAGGACACGCTACCCTTCAACTCAGTCCCAAGGACACGCTACCCTTCAACTCAGTCCCAAGGACACGCTACCCTTCAACTCAGTCCCAAAGACTCGCTACTCAACCCTCAAACTCAGTCCCAAAGACACGCTACCCTCCAACTCAGTCTCAAAGACACGCTACCCTTCAACTCAGTCCCAAGGACACGCTACCCTTCAACTCAGTCCCAAGGACACACTACCCTTCAACTCAGTCCCAAGGACACACTACCCTTCAACTCAGTCCCAAGGTCACGCTACCCTTCAACTCAGTCCCAAGGAAAAGCCTAGCAACGTTGCAGTTCTTGACACAAACCGGTGTGCTTGGCATCTACTACCATTCTCTGCTCAAAGACACTTAAATCTTTTGTCTTGCCAATTCCGCCCTCTGAATGGCACACATACACAATCCATGTCTCAATTATCTCAAGGCTTAAAAATCCTTCTTCAACCAGGTCTCCTCCCCTTCATCTACACTGATTTGAAGTGGATTTAACAGGTGACATCAATAAGGGGTCATAGTTTTCACCTGGATTCACCCAGTCAGTCTGTGTCATGGAAAGAGCAGGTGTTCCTAATGTTTTGTACACTCAGTCTATATCGTCTGTCCCAAATGGTATGCTATTTTCTGTATATGTAGTGCACTACTTTTGGCTAGAGCTCTATGGGCGCCGCTCAAAAGTAGTGTACTGAATCGGGAATAGTGTGTCATATGAGTGTATCCGGAGACGACACAAAAGGCACATTGAATTACATTGAATTGACGTTATTGTACGAGCCAGACAGGGTTTCCAGGTGCAGCAGGAGAATTAAAAACAACAGATGACCGTTGCATTTTACGAGCAGCCATTTTACCCCTCTACTACCAAATCAAATGTTTTTATTTATAAAGCCCTTCGTACATCAGCTGATATCCCAAAGTGCTGTACAGAAACCCAGCCTAAAACCCCAAACAGCAAGCAATGCAGGTGTAGAAGCACGGTGGCTAGGAAAAACTCCCTAGAAAGGCCAAAACCTAGAGAGGAACCAGGCTATGTGTGGTGGACAGTCCACCATCCACTTTAAAAGGAAAGAGGCAACAACATTTCTCTAACACTGGGGCATATGCGTCAACGTTTTATGCGAGCAGAACATTAAGGCCTACTTTGCTCTAAAAACCTGGTTTTCAATACAGTAGTTCATTGATTAGCCTACTTCATCTTTTTAACTGTAGTTCAATGAGAGAACTTCATGAATTGTATTATATAATGTCGTAAAAAAACATTCATTTGATACAAATTTATACAACAGAAGTAAGTTTTAAAAAATGAAGACATGGAAGGTAGACTAAAGAAACTCACATAATACCTTGACAATAATGCATTGGTGTCTCTACTCTTTCCCAAAATTACCAGTTTTTCCTGAGAAAGGTATGAATATTTCCGGTAGGAAGATTCCCGGAATCAAAATGGAAGAAGCAGGAAATCAGAAATCTATCCAGTAGGGATTTCAGGAAGACTGGGGAATTTGGGGGGAAAGTTACCAGAATGTGCAACCCTAACCCTAACTCGGAAAGTATTCAGACCCCTTCACTTTTCCCACATTTTGTTACATTACAGCCTTGTTCTAAAATGGAATTAAATCGTTTCCCCCCCTCATCAATCTACACACAATAGTGACAACACGGAAGCAGGTTTTTACAAATTTTTTGCAAATGCATTCAAAATAAAACACAGAAATACCATAAGTATTCAGATCCTTTGTTATGAGACGCGAAATGTAGCTGCATCCTGTTTCCATTGATCATCCTTGAGATGTTTCTACAACTTGATTGGAGTCCACCTGGGGTAAATTTAATTGATTGGACATGATTTGGAAAGACACACACCTAAGTTGACAGTGCATGTCAGAGCAAAAACCAAGCCAAGAGGTCGAAGGAATTGTCCGTAGAGCTCCGAGACAGGAGTCGAGGCACAGATCTGGGGAAAGGTACCAAAACATTTCTGCAGCATTGAAGGTTCCCCAGGAACACAGTGGCCTCCATCGTTCTTAAATGGAAAGAAGTTTGAAACCACCAAGACTCTTCCTAGAGCTGGTCGCCCGGCCAAACTGAACAATCGGGGGAGAAGGGCCTTGGTCAGGGAGGTGACCAAGAACATGATAGTCAGAGTTCACTCTGACAGCACTCCACCAATCAGACCTTTATGGTAGTGTGGCCAGATGGAAGCCACTCCTCAGTAAAAGGCACATGACAGTCCGCTTGGAGTTTGTCAAAAGGCACCTAAAGGACACCCAGACCATAAGAAACTAGATTATCTGGTCTGAGGAAACCAAAATTGAACTCTTTAGCCTGAATTTGGCCTGAATGCCAAGTGTCACAGGAGGAAACCTGGCACAATACCTACGGTGAAGCATGGTGTGGGGATGTTTTTCAGCGGCAGGAACTGAGAGATCGAGGGAAAACTGAATGCAGAGCAAAGCACAGAGATCCACAAGACCACGACCCTAAGCACACAGCCAAGAGAACGCAGGAGTAGCTTCGGGACAAGTCTCTGAATGTCCTTGAGTGGCCCAGCCAGAGCCCGGACTTGAACCCAATCGAACATCTCTGGAGAGACCTGAAAATAGCTGTGCAGCAACCAACCTGGAGAGACCTGAAAATAGCAGTTCTCCCATCCAACCTGACAGAGATTGAGAGGATCTGCGGAGAAGAATAGGAGAAACTCCCCAAATACAGGTGTGCAAAACTTGTAGAGTCATATCCAAGAAGACTTGAGGCTGTAATCGCTGCCAAAGGTGCTTCAACAAAGTACTGAGTAAAGGGTCTGAATACTTATGTAAATGTGATATTTCAGTTGTTTTTTTATACATTTGTAACAAATTAAAAACCAGTTTTTGCTTTGTCATTATGGGGTATTATGTGTAGATTGATGAGGGGAAAATGTAATACATTTTAGAATAAGGCTGTAACGTAACAAAATGTGGAAAAAGTTAAGGAGTCTGAAACATTCTGAATGCACTGTATGTCTGCTGTACAGACACACACAACAACAACTTCAGGTCTATGTCTACTGAACAGACACAACAACAACTTCAGGAGGGTGATGAAGAGAGAGGAGAGATATAGGAGAGAGAACAGAGAGAACGGAGAGAGGAGAGAGAGAGGGGAGTGAGGGGAGAGATAGGGGACAGAGGAGAGGAGAGAGGGGAGAGATATAGGAGAGAGGGGAGAGATAGAGAGAGAACGGAGAGAACGAGGGAGGAGAGAGAGGGGAGAGATAGGGAGAGAACGGAGAGAATGAGGGAGGAGAGAGAGGACAGAGAGGGGAGCAATATAGGAAAGAGAGCGGAGAGAAGGAGAGAGGACAGAGAGAGGACAGAGAGAGGACAGAGAGAGGACAGAGAGAGGACAGAGAGAGGACAGAGGGTAGAGAGAGGGGAGTGAGGGGAGAGAGAGAGAGAGAAAATGGAGAGAAGGAGAGGACAGAGAGAGGACAGAGAGAGGACAGAGAGAAGGAGAGAGGGTAGAGAGAGGGGAGTGAGGGGAGAGAGAGAGAGAGAACATGGAGAGAAGGAGAGGACAGAGAAAAGGAGAGAGGGGAGGGATATAGGAGAGAGAACAGAGAGAAGGAGAGAGAGAGGGGAGAGAGGAGAGAGAGGACAGAGAGAGGACAGAGAGAAGGAGAGAGAGAGAGAGAGAGAGAGGAGAGAGAGGACAGAGAGAAGGAGAGAGAGAGGACGGAGAGGAGAGAGAGGACAGCGAGAGGGGAGAGAGAGTACAGAGAGAAGGAGAGAGAGGACAGAGAGAAGGAGAGAGAGAACAGAGAGAAGGAGAGAGGACAGAGAGAAGGAGAGAGAGGACAGAGAGAAGGAGAGAGAGGGGAGAGAGGAGAGAGAGGGGAGAGAGGAGAGGACAGAGAGAAGGGAGAGGTAGGATGCAACAATAATCACATAATGACTTGACATTAATGTGTTAATAACCCAGTCCATGGTGTCTCTACTCTTTCCCAAAATTACCAGGTTTTCCTGAGAAAGGTAGGAAGATTCCCGGTAGGAAGATTCCCGGTAGGAAGATTCCCGGTAGGAAGATTCCCGGAATCATAAGAGAAGAAGCAGGAAATCCGAAATCCTCCAATAAGGATTCCTGGAATACCGGTAGATTTTGGGGAAGTTACCAAAATATGCAACCTTAACTTCACTGTGTCTATCCATCAATCACAAACAGGTGCAGCTGACACCGGCCGCTAGTATTAGAATCACAGTCAGTGCGACCAGGAGTCCCAGAGCCACAATGGACGCCGTGACGGCCCAGATGTAGGTGCCCTTGGAGAAGTCAACCAGTGGGGTCCTCATGGCCAGCCTGACCCTGCGAACCTTCTGGTGGTTCTGGGGTGGATACCGCACCATGTGGACCTCCTCCAGGCCCAGGGACTTGACCAGACACGCCCGATGATGGCTGAACTGGTCAAAGGTGTGCTTCCCATGATACCTTCCTGTTCCACTCTGACCTGTGGAATGGGGTTAGAGATGTTAGACGTATATGATGTTCAAGTTTCCCAGGTTTACCAGAAATCCCTGTTGGAAGATTCCCGGGAATCAGGAGGGACTAAACAGGAAATCCAGGAATCTTCCAACCAGGATTTCGGGCAAACCTGGAACATTTGGTAAAGTTGCTGGAATTTTTCAACCATAGTCCAAATTCAAGGATTCCCTATGTTGGCTACTGTATAGTATATATGTATATATGTGTATATATGTATACCGCTTTCCATTCCAGCAAATCTTTTCTATAATTGTTAGCATATATGTAAAAGCAGTCTCTGATTCAGAGGGGTTGGGGGTTAAATGCGGAAGACACATTTTGGTTGATTCAGTTGTGCAACTGACTAGGCATCCCCTTTCCAATAAAAAAACTGATCTAATTGTTCAGTTCTTTGACAATCTTTAAACAAACAAAAGATACATCATAGAATTAGATTAGAATGAAATTATAGATTAAAATGGAAGATCAGAAGAAAAAAAACACATCTAGCAAGCAAACAGCAGCCCGCCATGGGCAAAATCAGTGGCTCGTCGTCATTAGAGAGGATCGGTGATGGCAAGCTGACACCGCTAACAACAGTCAGGAGGGGCTTACACCACCAGGGTTGTGAGTTTAGTTACAGTGTCGGACACACAAAGACATTAGACATTATTCTAAAGCCAGGGGAACCAGGCACAGGCACAGGGACATGTCTTTCGTTGAATGTACGTCGGTCAATATAGGTAAAGACTAGCTAGCGCCAGATTTGCCAAAGTCTCCAACAGGTGCAGTTCAAGCCACCAGCAATTAGCAGGATGGCAGTCAAGGTGACCAAGAGACCGAAAGCAAAGATGGTGGCCGTCACGGCCCAGATGTAGGTTTTCCTAGAGAAGTCGACCAGTGGGGTCCTCATGGCCAGCCTGACCCTGCGAGCCTTCTGGCGGTTCTGGGGTGGGTACCGCACCATGTTGACATCCTCCATGCCCAGGGACTTGACCAGACACGCCCGATGATGGCTGAACTGGTCAAAGGTGTGCTTTCCATGATACCTTCCTGTTCCACTCTGACCTGTGGGGTTCAGAGGTCACAGGGCTAGGGTCAGATGAGTGGTCAAAGGGTCATGGGACTTGTTAAGGATTAGATGTTAGCTGCATGACGCACTAGCAGCACTTCTCCAACAGTCCCAAGGACGAATTAACCTCCAACTCAGTCCCAAAGGTGTGCTACCCTCCGACTCAGTCCCAGGGGCGCGCTACCCTCCGACTCAGTCCCAGAGGCGCGCTACCCTCCGACTCAGTCCCAGGGACGCGCTACCCTCCGACTCAGTCCCAGGGACGCGCTACCCTCCGACTCAGTCCCAGGGACGCGCTACCCTCCGACTCAGTCCCAGGGACGCGCTACCCTCCGACTCAGTCCCAGGGACGCGCTACCCTCCGACTCAGTCCCAGGGACGCGCTACCCTCCGACTCAGTCCCAGGGACGCGCTACCCTCCGACTCAGTCCCAGGGACGCGCTACCCTCCGACTCAGTCCCAGGTACGCGCTACCCTCCGACTCAGTCCCAGGGACGCTCTACCCTCCGACTCAGTCCCAGGGACGCTCTACCCTCCGACTCAGTCCCAGGGACGCTCTACCCTCCGACTCAGTCCCAGGGACGCTCTACCCTCCGACTCAGTCCCAAGGACGCTCTACCCTCCGACTCAGTCCCAGGGACGCTCTACCCTCAGTCTCAGTCCCAGGGACGCTCTACCCTCTGAATCTTTCAGAAACGTGTTCACCTGAGGATAACTCTGATTCTATCTATGTGTATGATCTCTATGGTAACTTGTCTCCTAAAGAGGACTCTATATGGATTATCTCTGTGGTAACTTGTCTCCTAAAGAGGACTCTATATGGATTATCTCTGTGGTAACTTGTCCCCTAGAGGACTCTATATGGATGGATTATCTCTATGGTAACTTGTCCCCTAGAGGACTCTATATGGATTATCTCTATGGTAACTTGTCTCCTAAAGAGGACTCTATATGGATTATCTCTGTGGTAACTTGTCCCCTAGAGGACTCTATATGGATTATCTCTATGGTAACTTGTCCCCTAGAGGACTCTATATGGATTATCTCTATGGTAACTTGTCCCCTAGAGGACTCTATATGGATTATCTCTATGGTAACTTGTCTCCTAAAGAGGACTCTATATGGATTATCTCTATGGTAACTTGTCCCCTAAAGAGGACTCTATATGGATTATCTCTATGGTAACTTGTCCCCTAAAGAGGACTCTATATGGATTATCTCTATGGTAACTTGTCCCCTAAAGAGGACTCTATATGGATTATCTCTATGGTAACTTGTATCTGTAAATGATGAACTCTGAATTACTCAAAGGGGGTTTATGTTCCTCTCAGAAATTCTGTCTTATTTACATCGGCCTCACCCCCTCATCACACCAGCCTTTAGATGCTGTCTCACCCCCTCATCACACCAGCCTTTAGATGCTGTCTCACCCCCTCATCACACCAGCCTTTAGATGCTGTCTCACCCCCTCATCACACCAGCCTTTAGATGCTGTCTCACCCCCTCATCACACCAGCCTTTAGATGCTGTCTCACCCCCTCATCACACCAGCCTTTAGATGCTGTCTCACCCCCTCATCACACCAGCCTTTAGATGCTGTCTCACCCCCTCATCACACCAGCCTTTAGATGCTGTCTCACCCCCTCATCACACCAGCCTTTAGATGCTGTCTCACCCCCTCATCACACCAGCCTTTAGATGCTGTCTCACCCCCTCATCACACCAGCCTTTAGATACTGTCTCACCCCCTCATCACACCAGCCTTTAGATGCTGTCTCACCCCCTCATCACACCAGCCTTTAGATGCTGTGACACCCTGTGGAGATTTTTGGGCCTGGGGGTGTTTAGGTTACTGTAAACTTGGTATTGTTTGATTGGTCAATGGTGGTTGGTTTTGGGTTGAGAAGGTTCCACCTTCAGATGTTCTACAGGTAATGAAATGCATTGGTTCTCTCTCTTATGCTTTGTTCATGCTTTGTCCTATAAGTTAACTTTAGGATCTATGTGGTTGGAATAATGCCTTTGTAATGCTTGTTAATGTTTGTAACTTAAGCTTCATGCCTGGAATGTTAATCCATTCATTGTTCAATGTTAATTAACCATCTGCCTTTGATATAGACAATTCTCAGACCCATTCATTGTTCAATGTTAATTAACCATCTGCCTTTGATATAGACAATTCTCAGACCCATTCTTGTTAGTCAACGTCAACTCATTGTCTAATGCTTGTATATTTGAATTATCTTTATAGAGTCATATAAACATTTAAATAGGTTAATTGCTTAGTCTTTGTTAGGGGTTTTATGTGACGTATATACAAGTATATTAGATATACACATATTACTGCTCACTACAGTCAGAGGGTGAATTTAGACACAGTCTATCTGTCTACTGCAGGCAAGCCACCATTGGACTGTCGTAGGCATGACTACTTTAGTGGCTATGTGTGGTCGGGCCGGCAGTGGCAATGCCATCATATCAGCTTCCGCCAGTTCACCAAAATCGTCCCAATACCGGCTAGCGTGCCGACCAACAGTATATTCACCAGAGGGTCCGGCTAGCGTGCCGACCAACAGTATATTCACCAGAGGTCCGGCTAGCGTGCCGACCAACAGTATATTCACCAGAGGTCGGGCTAGCGTGCCGACCAACAGTATATTCACCAGAGGTCGGGCTAGCGTGCCGACCAACAGTATATTCACCAGAGGTCCGGCTAGCATGCCGACCAACAGTATATTCACCAGAGGTCCGGCTAGCGTGCCAACCAACAGTATATTCACCAGAGGTCCGGCTAGCGTGCCGACCAACAGTATATTCACCAGAGGTCCGGCTAGCGTGCCGACCAACAGTATATTCACCAGAGGTCCGGCTAGCGTGCCGACCAACAGTATATTCACCAGAGGTCCGGCTAGCGTGCCGACCAACAGTATATTCACCAGAGGTCCGGCTAGCGTGCCGACCAACAGTATATTCACCAGAGGTCCGGCTAGCGTGCCGACCAACAGTATATTCACCAGAGGTCCGGCTAGCGTGCCGACCAACAGTATATTCACCAGAGGTCCGGCTAGCGTGCAAACCAACAGTATATTCACCAGAGGGTCCGGCTAGCGTGCCGACCAACAGTATATTCACCAGAGGTCCGGCTAGCGTGCCGACCAACAGTATATTCACCAGAGGTCCGGCTAGCGTGCAAACCAACAGTATATTCACCAGAGGTCCGGCTAGCGTGCCGACCAACAGTATATTCACCAGAGGTCCGGCTAGCGTGCCGACCAACAGTATATTCACCAGAGGTCCGGCTGGCGTGCCGACCAACAGTATATTCACCAGAGGGTCCGGCTAGCGTGCAAACCAACAGTATATTCACCAGAGGTCCGGCTGGCGTGCCGACCAACAGTATATTCACCAGAGGTCCGGCTAGCGTGCCGACCAACAGTATATTCACCAGAGGTCCGGCTGGCGTGCCGACCAACAGTATAATCACCAGAGGTCCGGCTAGGCCGTATCCTAAAGCCTAACAGTATATTCACCAGAGGTCCGGCTAGGCCGTATCCTAAAGCCTAACAGTATATTCACCAGAGATCCGGCTAGCGTGCCAACCAACAGTATATTCACCAGAGGTCCGGCTAGGCCGTATCCTAAAGCCTGACAGTATATTCACCAGAGGTCCGGCTAGGCCGTATCCTAAAGCCTAACAGTATATTCACCAGAGGCTCGGCTAGGCCGTATCCTAAAGCCTAACAGTATAATCACCAGAGGTCCGGCTAGGCCGTATCCTAAAGCCTAACAGTATAATCACCAGAGGTCCGGCTAGGCTGTATCCTAAAGCCTACCAGTATAATCACCAGAGGTCCAGCTAGGCTGTATCCTAAAGCCTAACAGTATTATAAGACAGTTTTCTTACCTACACCCCCAAAGGGCAGAGAGTTGAGGGTGTAGTGCATAATAACGTCGTTGACTGTCACCCCGCCACTGGTAGTCTCAGCCAGCATTCGCTTTATCACCTTATGGACAGAGACAGAGACAGAGAGAGGGATGTCCTTTATTACCTTGTTGACAGACAGAGAGAGGGATGTCTTTTATCACCGTAATGACAGACAGAGAGAGGGATGTCTTTTATCACCGTAATGACAGACAGAGAGAGGGATGTCTTTTATCACCTAAATGACAGAGAGAGGGATGTCCTTTATCACCTTAATGACAGAGACAGAGAGAGGGATGTCCTTTATCACCTTAATGACAGAGACAGAGAGAGGGATGTCCTTTATCACCTTAATGACAGAGACAGAGAGAGGGATGTCCTTTATCACCTTAATGACAGACAGAGAGAGGGATGTCCTTTATCACCTTAATGACAGAGACAGAGAGAGGGATGTCCTTTATCACCTTAATGACAGAGACAGAGAGAGGGATGTCTTTTATCAGCCCCATCATATGTAAATACATACTGTACATACCCCAGAATAAGGACAATTGTTGTTGCCACAGTAACAGATGACCTCCTTCCAGTATATAAACGACATTTCAGCAGGAGCTCAACTAAAAGTGACCCATGCCCAATCCCAAAAGAAACCCCTAAATCCTATGTCCAAATTGTGGAGATTTGAGTGGATTTGGCAGGTGTAATCTCCTCTTTGTTCTCCTGTTTTTGGGGGGATTTCAGCCCTACTCCATAGCTTGCTCACTAGCTCCCTCCAGACCTTACCTTCTTGTTGGAGGAGAAGACGTAGAGCGCCAGGGGCTTCTCTCTCTCGTTGATGAAGTGGATGGCGTCATCTATGTCGCTGACGGTCACTATGGGCAACAGGGGCCCGAAGATCTCCTCCTGCATCAGCCTAGCCTGGGGGGGCACGTCCTTCACCACCGTGGGGGCTGAGGGGTCAGGGGTAAAACGTTTTTTGACAGACACAACATAGTTCTCAAGTGTTTCAGAAAGAATCCCGGCTGGAAGATTCTCAATTAGTACATTCTTAGTTTGATGATTCCCAGTTAGAGCAATCCCAGTTGGGAGATTCCTGGAATCAAGAGAGCCGAGGGAATCCTCCAACTGAGCCACACTTGGTGCCATGCAACGGCAGGGTTGGTGCCATGCAACGGCAGGGTTGGTGCCATGCAACGGCAGGGTTGGTGCCATGCAACGGCAGGGTTGGTGCCATGCAACGGCAGGGTTGGTGCCATGCGACGGCAGGGTTGTGGGTTTGATTCTCACGGGGGGACCAGTACAAATTAAATTGTATGCACTCACTACTCTGGATAAGAGCGTCTGCTAAATGACTAAAAAAAATGTTTAAAAAATGATGAAAAAAAAACAAACAAAAAAAAATGATGAAAAAAAATATTGTAATTCTCCAATTTGAGATTTCTGAAGAACCTTGTAACTTTGTGAAAGGTACTGGGAATGTTGCAACCCAAGGGGAAATACAGTAATATTAAAACCCAAGTCTGCCCAACTACTAACTAATGTGTCACCAAATATCTGTGAGCCCAGTGAGACTGCGTACCAATGTAGCGCTGTGATGAGTCACTCTGCCCCCCTACTGTTGCCGTGTAGCCCTCCAGTAGAGTCATCAAGCGGTTGAAGTGGCGCTGGTTGATGATGCGGCCGTAGTCAGGGGAGGATTTGGGGTCAGGCCCATAAAACTCCTAGGATTAAGGAAAACAACGTGTGGATTAGATGCTAGCTAGAGAGTAAGGGGTTGCTACCTACAGTCAAATCAGGGCCGGGGTCAATTCTGGAAGGGAATTGAAATCAAATTCATGAATTGGGAAGATTCTCATAGAAAACTATGGACTTTACCCCCCTAAGTGTTTAATTTATGAATCTAATCATTTCATTTCACTTCCCGAATTGTCTGAATTGATACCATACTGTGTACATTAATATACAATGTAATAAGGTAGTAATTAATTGGCAGAGCTATCGTAGCATCCTTGCTAGCTAGCTACAGTAGAGATAGAGAGGACGTAAGAGACCAGTAGTGTCTGCCGGATGCCCTCCACCACTCTGTTCTGGATGCTGGGTTCACACAGGATGTAGTCTGGGGCGATGCACGTCTGACCACAGTTCACAAACTTCCCCCACGTGATACGCCTGCGGGGGATGAACAAAACCAACATGAAGAGAAAAATTAAATAATAAATATACCACAGACATCAAATCAATATTTCATCTTTCACATACACCTGGAACATTTTTCAGTTTCAAGCATTCTGATGATTTGTAAAAAGGAGCTAAGCACGCTGTTGTCTCATTACATATAACGACCCTTTAGGGTTAAACAATTCTGGGGGGAAAAATCCTCAAATCACCTGGTTTTCCAGAAATCCTGGGTGGAGGGTTATATATTTCCTGCTTTCTCCGGGAATCTCTCGAAAGGGATTTCTGGAAAACCTTGGTGTTTTGGGAATGTTTTTTCAATTTTGCAACCCTATGACCCTTAAATCCTGCTCCTCACATCTTTCTCAACTTTCTACATCACCAACTGCCAAAACATTAGCCACAATGCTAAGCTAATACACGTCAGCTGAAACTGCTTTGCTAGTCAAAGATGCTATCTAGTACAAAACTCCCTATCAAAGATGCTATCAAAGATGCTATCTAGTACAAAACTCCCTATCAAAGATGCTATCTAGTACAAAACTCCCTATCAAAGATGCTATATAGTACAAAACTCCCTATCAAAGATGCTATCTAGTACAAAACTCCCTATCAAAGATGCTATCTAGTACAAAACTCCCTATCAAAGATGCTATCTAGTACAAAACTCCCTATCAAAGATGCTATCTAGTACAAAACTCCCTATCAAAGATGCTATCTAGTACAAAACTCCCTATCAAAGATGCTATCTAGTACAAAACTCCCTATCAAAGATGCTATCTAGTACAAAACTCCCTATCAAAGATGCTATCTAGTACAAAACTCCCTATCAAAGATGCTATCTAGTACAAAACTCCCTATCAAAGATGCTATCTAGTACAAAACTCCCTATCAAAGATGCTATCTAGTACAAAACTCCCTATCAAAGATGCTATCTAGTACAAAACTCCCTATCAAAGATGCTATCTAGTACAAAACTCCCTATCAAAGATGCTATCTAGTACAAAACTCCCTATCAAAGATGCTATCTAGTACAAAACTCCCTATCAAAGATGCTATCTAGTACAAAACTCCCTATCAAAGATGCTATCTAGTACAAAACTCCCTATCAAAGATGCTATCTAGTACAAAACTCCCTATCAAAGATACTATCTAGTACAAAACTCCCTATCAAAGATGCTATCTAGTACAAAACTCCCTATCAAAGATGCTATCTAGTACAAAACTCCCTATCAAAGATGCTATCTAGTACAAAACTCCCTATCAAAGATGCTAACTGTTAAAGCTAGCTCACTATGTCATCTCCAGCTGATATCAACAGGTTGTGGGGCTGTTACCTTGACCAACAATATGGCTGTTATATTACTGACACCATGTATTACAGACCACAGGTATTACAGACCACAGGTATTACAGACCACAGGTATTACAGACCACATGTATTACAGACCACAGGTATTACAGACCACAGGTATTACAGACCACAGGTATTACAGACCACAGGTATTACAGACCACATGTATTACAGACCACAGGTATTACAGACCACAGGTATTACAGACCACAGGTATTACAGACCACAGGTATTACAGACCACAGGTATTACAGACCACATGTATTACAGACCACAGGTATTACAGACCACAGGTATTACAGACCACAGGTATTACAGACCACAGGTATTACAGACCACATGTATTACAGACCACAGGTATTACAGACCACAGGTATTACAGACCACAGGTATTACAGACCAAATGTAATTACTATGAACTGCATTGAGGTTTCTGACCGGCATGCGACTCTGAGGTCGACGTCCTTATCGATATAACAGGGGCTCTTCCCTCCCAGCTCCAGGGTCACAGGGGTGAGGTGTCGGGCTGCTGCCTCCATCACCAGTTTACCCACAGTGCTGTTCCCTGTGTAGAAGACGTGGTCGAAACGCTGACGCAGCAACTCCTGAGTCTCTGACACGCCCCCACACACTACAGGGTACAGCTCCTGGAAAGACCCCAACATTAATTAACAGGACAGTTCATCCCAGAACCAAAGCTGCTTAGATGCTTGCAAATTAAGAATGCTGTGTACTATCCCTTTAAGCGTGCTGTGAACTATCCCTTTAAGCGTGCTGTGAACTATCCCTTTAAGCGTGCTGTGAACTATCCCTTTAAGCGTGCTGTGAACTATCCCTTTAAGCGTGCTGTGAACTATCCCTTTAAGAGTGCTGTGAACTATCCCTTTAAGCGTGCTGTGAACTATCCCTTTAAGCGTGCTGTGAACTATCCCTTTAAGCGTGCTGTGAACTATCCCTTTAAGCGTGCTGTGTACTATCCCTTTAAGCGTGCTGTGAACTATCCCTTTAAGCGTGCTGTGAACTATCCCTTTAAGCGCGCTGTGAACTATCCCTTTAAGCGTGCTGTGTCCTATCCCTTTAAGCGTGCTGTGAACTATCCCTTTAAGCGTGCTGTGAACTATCCCTTTAAACACGTTTTGAACTATCCCTTTAAGCGTGCTGTGAACTATCCCTTTAAGCGTGCTGTGAACTATCCCTTTAAGCGTGCTGTGAACTATCCCTTTAAGCGTGCTGTGAACTATCCCTTTAAGCGTGCTGTGAACTATCCCTTTAAGCGTGCTGTGTACTATCCCTTTAAGCGTGCTGTGTACTATCCCTTTAAGCGTGCTGTGTACTATCCCTTTAAGCGTGCTGTGTCCTATCCCTTTAAGCGTGCTGTGAACTATCCCTTTAAGCGTGCTGTGTACTATCCCTTTAAGCGTGCTGTGTCCTATCCCTTTAAGCGTGCTGTGTCCTATCCCTTTAAGCGTGCTGTGTCCTATCCCTTTAAGCGTGCTGTGTACTATCCCTTTAAGCGTGCTGTGTACTATCCCTTTAAGCGTGCTGTGAACTATCCCTTTAAGCGTGCTGTGTACTATCCCTTTAAGCGTGCTGTGTCCTATCCCTTTAAGCATGATGTGTCCTATCCCTTTAAGCGTGCTGTGTCCTATCCCTTTAAGCGTGCTGTGTCTTATCCCTTTAAGCATGATGTGTCCTATCCCTTTAAGCGGGATGTAGCCAGCAGGATGTAGCCAGTATGTGTGTATGACATCACAGCAACAGAGGACTTGTCTATCCTACACGCAGTAATAAGGTCATGCTGTAATATTGGAGCTAAATCACTGACTATTGGCTCACAGTCACAGGACTAAAACAGTTCAGCTCAGATTGCTCTCATAAACTGAGTGTACAAAACATTAAGAACACCTTCCGAATATTGAGTTGCTTTCACCTGGTCAGTCTATGTCATGGAAAGAGCAGGTGTTCATAATGTTTGTAAACTCAGTATATATATATATATATATATATGGGTGGTGTACCAAATGGCACCCTATTCCCTATATAGTGCACTACTTTTGACCAGGGCCCATAGGGTTCTTGTCTAAAGTAGTGCACTATATAAGGGACGGTGACATACAGTATTCTCATACAGCAGACAAGGGGGAATAGAATAGGGACCTGGTCCAGATATCGTGGGAGCAGAGCTTTGAGGAGACTAGCTGAGTATTCACTCAGCTCAGACGGCTTCACCACAGCGGCATTGCCTGCAGAGAGAGAGAGGGAGAGAGTAAGAGAGAGAGAGAGAGAGACAGAGAGAGAGAGAATGAACAGTGTGTGAATGGGATGACATCACTAACAGTGTGTGTGTGTGTGTGTATGGATGACATCACTAACAGTGTGTGTGTGTGTGTGTGTGTGTGTGTGTGTGTGTGTGTGTGTGTGTGTGTGTGTGTGTGTGTGTGTGTGTGTGTGTGTGTGAATGGATGACATCACTAACAGTGTGTGTGTGTGTGTGTGTGTGTGTGTGTGTGTGTGTGTGTGTGTGTGTGTGTGTGTGTGTGTGTGTGTGTGTGTGTGTGTGTGTGTGTGTGTGTGTGTGTGTGTGTGTGTGTGTGTGAATGGGATGACATCATTAACAGTGTGTGTGTGTGTGTGTGAATGGGATGACATCACTCAGTGGTAGCAGAATGCCAGACATCTAGGGAGATGGATAATGCTGTGTGTACATGTCAGTGAGGGATGGAGAGACAACGCTGAATAAAAGACAACTACAGTGGTGGGAAAAGTAGGAGAGGAGGGGGTAGCTGAAGATTACACAGCTAAGGAGGAATAGGGGGAAGGGGGGTCGTTGGGGCGTACCTGCAGCGATAGCCCCGACCAGGGGCTGCAGGGTTAGGGCCCAGGGGTAGTTCCAGGCCCCGATAATGAGGACCACTCCCAGGGGCTCCGGCTGGATGTACGCCTTCAAGTACAGTACATTACAATCAACTTTATTCATCCCTTTTGAGTTCCAAGTAGAACCCTTTTGAGTCCCAAGTAGAACCCTTTTGAGTTCCAAGTAGAAGCTTTTTAAGTTCCAAGTAGAACCCTTTTGAGTTCCAAGTAGAAGCTTTTTAAGTTCCAAGTAGAACCATTTGAGTTCCAAGTAGAACCATTTGAGTTCCAAGTAGAACCTTTTTGAGTTCCAAGTAGAACCTTTTTGAGTTCCAAGCAGAACCCTGTTGAGTTCCAAGCAGAACCCTGTTGAGTTCCAAGCAGAACCCTGTTGAGTTCCAAGCAGAACCCTCTGTTGAAAGGGTTATTCAAAGGGGACGGCGGCAGAACCATTTTAAGTTCTAGATATAACTTTGATTCTAACAGTGTAGCTAAGTGTAAATGGACTAATGCAGTGCAATGATAAGTCTTCCATAGCGTACCTGGTCTGAGATGGTGAGGAGGTTCCTCTCTACAGGACGAGGAGCAGCCCACTGGGCCAGCTTCGACACAGCCAGGCTGATCTCATTCTCCAGGCCGATCAACTCAAACAGTGGGGTGTCGTACTGGCTCTGTGGAACGCAAGGTGAGGTTTATTCAGTAAACTTACTGAAAATCTTTGCAAAATGATCTAAATGTATAAATCCGTGTATTTGTACAGTTATTCCCAACACTATAAAATTTCAAAAGCTGCTGAGGAACACATAATTCCTAGTTCAGTGGCGTGATAGTTTGTGATATTCTTACAAGGCTCATGTAATTGGCTCTTATCGAAGGTGTCACAATCGACCTCAGACTATCACAGCTCCATGTAATGAACTACTACTGTATGTTTGACGCTTACCCTGTTGATGTCCTGTTTGAGGGCGGTGGCGATCTCTCCCTGTCTGTCTGTGATCATCCTCTGGAGAGACTTGAGCTGCTGAACTCTGAACTCCAGGGGTCGCGACCGCCCAGCGAGGAAAGCCTCCCTGGCCCTCTGCACCGCCTGCTTCTCCATGGTAACCGGTCACCAGCACACACCTGAACAGTAAACACACAGCCACTGTGAAGTATACACAAAGTACACCTGTTCAGACAGGTACATTTCACTAGAATACACCTGTAAAGTACAGCAGACAGACACAGGGACAATAGGCACGGAAGAACTCAAATATGCATGCACATCCTTATACTTGTATCGTACATGGCTATATACTGTATCTAACTACATTTCTAATGAAAGGTAATTGTTTTGAATAATTACAGTACATTGGTTTATCATAGATTTGCCTATGAATACTCACGTGAAGAAAGTGCAGAGAATTATCCCAAACCATCAAATAAATGTGCAGTGCTTTTGTGGTCTGCTTAAAAATGAACAAAATAGGAAGTAGGTCTACTGTATTTTTCTTGAAGAGTATATTATCTAATCAACTTTGAGCTGATATGTAGCGGGATTCAACAGAGGGGACAAAGCACGAAAGTAGAATGCACGGTCTGCAATAGAAGAGTAACTACAGGATCAACAGCACTTTGAAAGGACTATTCAGTTGTTTTCTCTACCCTCAACCTAAATGTGGAATATAAAATATGACTTAAAAATGAGTTTACATATGTTGGTTGTCAAATCTGTTGAAATAATCATGAAATGATGAATTACGACGCTTTCACCGTACAATAAAGAAGTACTGAACAGTATTTTGTCTGTTGAATAAGCTTAACTACATCATCAAATACATTAAAAACATGTAAAACAACGTTTCCAATACTCACACATGAATAAAAGAAGCACGCGGGATTATTGTCTGTTGTCAATCAATTCCATCCATAAATCGGAAAAAACGAAGGACAAAAAATACACTTCTGAAAAATTCAAACCTGCGGGACAGTGTTTTTAAAAAAAAAACGATATCATAAACTTTACTATTCTTTCATAAAATAAAAAGCCATTCACCGTGTGGAAAAACATGCGCTGCTATCGATGTCTCATTACCAAGGAGGTGAACTACATTATGCCACAGTACCTTCTGTTCTGCCCAGGTTCTGCCTCACTGACGTAACCGTGGGATTGACGTTCATTTATTGCTCGAGGCGACGGGTGGTATCGGTTTAGCTGCAGACGGTAGGCGACTCAAATTAGCCGTTTTTTTTGCATTTTTGCTAATTAATGGAATGATTTTGTCTTTATGGAAAACGACCTAAAAATGACCTACAATTTTCTTCATGAAGTTAATTAAATATGTTTAAAATATATATATTTTTTCATATTTAATTAATGAAGTTAATTAAGAGGGAAATTAATTGCTGGGACTCTCCACAATACAGATTGAGAGGGAAATGAATAAGCTGGGACTCTCCACAATACAGATTGAGAGGGAAATGAATTGCTGGGACTCTCCACAATACAGATTGAGAGGGAAATGGATTACTGGGACTCTCCACAATACAGATTGAGAGGGAAATGAATTGCTGGGACTCTCCACAATACAGATTGAGAGGGAAATGAATTGCTGGGACTCTCCACAATACAGATTGAGAGGGAAATGGATTACTGGGACTCTCCACAATACAGATTGAGAGGGAAATGGATTACTGGGACTCTCCACAATACAGATTGAGAGGGAAATGGATTACTGGGACTCTCCACAATACAGATTGAGAGGGAAATGGATTACTGGGACTCTCCACAATACAGATTGAGAGGGAAATGGATTACTGGGACTCTCCACAATACAGATTGAGAGGGAAATGAATTGTTGGGACTCTCCATTATACAGATTGAGAGGGAAATGTATTACTGCAGGTAGTGTAATCATCCAGAGAGATCCTATTCAATGATTTGCTTACTCTAATTCCTAATCCTATGGTTTCGTTCATACTGTTGTAAGCTATGATTCACACAGGACATTATAACGCTTGGAATTTGCCTTTCAAATCAAATCAAATTTTATTTGTCACATACACATGGTTAGCAGATGTTAATGCGAGTGTAGCGAAATGCTTGCCTTCCATACTAATCAGAGTACCATTGGACATAATCGCATGTAAACCAACAGGAGGCACATTATTTACATGACAAAACCGTCCTTTAGGAAATACCCAGGAAGAAAACACTGAATACATCATACTCAGTCTGTCATTGAGGTCAGAATACAGTTTCAACAATGTAACAGAAAATAAATGGATATGGCACAATATGAAATAACAACAACCTGAATTAAACAAGTTTAATGGCATTATAAACGTCTTTAAAATGATTGAAGGTTTATAACCATTGTATAAATAAATAAAAGTAACATTTGAATTTAATTTAAAATGAACTATTGCATTTTTGGTAAGACTGACACTGAGCCATAACTGTTGCTTCAGTGCTACAAGTCTAAATCAGAGTCCAAGATGGTGGAGCCACGTGTACACCAGTTTCACCATCAGCCTCACAGCAGGAACACCAGTTTCCCCAGGTCAGCCTCACAGCAGGAACACCAGTTTGCCCATCAGCCTCACAGCAGGAACACCAGTTTCCCCATCAGCCTCACAGCAGGAACACCAGTTTCGCCATCAGCCTCACAGCAGGAACAACAGTTTCACCATCAGCCTCACAGCAGGAACACCAGTTTCACCATCAGCCTCACAGCAGGAACACCAGTTTCCCCAGGTCAGCCTCACAGCAGGAACACCAGTTTCCCCAGGTCAGCCTCACAGCAGGAACACCAGTTTGCCCATCAGCCTCACAGCAGGAACACCAGTTTCACCATCAGCCTCACAGCAGGAACACCAGTTTCACCATCAGCCTCACAGCAGGAACACCAGTTTCGCCATCAGCCTCACAGCAGGAACACCAGTTTCACCATCAGCCTCACAGCAGGAACACCAGTTTCACCATCAGCCTCACAGCAGGAACACCAGTTTCACCATCAGCCTCACAGCAGGAACACCAGTTTCACCATCAGCCTCACAGCAGGAACACCAGTTTCACCATCAGCCTCACAGCAAGAACCTCTGCAAGAAACACAAGGCACAAAATGGCTCCCATTATCACCTCTATTCACAAAACAGGACAACAAGTGACACAGCAAGTCACAGAGATGAGATTGACAATCAGATGTACTTTAAAGGGACTGTTCATGTGAGGACAAAGTGTAAAGGTCAACAAACAGAGGTACAAGAAAACAAAGGCCTCATTTAGTGGAGGATAATGGTGCATGCTGGGTAATTAAAGGGGGGCTGTAGATCATGTAGCTAGTTTTGTGTGGTTAGATTTTTCCTCAACAACACCATACATTGTCTGATGGGTGACAAAGCCATTCTTGTGTTGCAGCAGCACAAGGGGCTGTGTCCCCAATGCCACACAGTTCCCTATATAGTGCACTACTTTAGACCAGATCTCTATGGGGTCCTTGTAGAGAAAAGGGTACCATCTGGGACAAACATTTAGCCTTTGGAGCTGTGGAACAATGTTCTCATAACGCATCTTGAAATCTCTGAGGAAAATGTTACTTTTCATGATGGATCGATGAGAGAAAATAGAAGCGTTTCCCCATTTTAGACAAACGAATGACAATAGCTGAGGTTTCTTTTTTCCCTCAAGATAATAATTGAATCCTATTAACAAAAATCAACTGTTTTCATGTGAAAAGAGTTACTGTTTGACAACATGAACTACTGTTTATTATCTATGCATAGTCACTTTAATAACTCTACCTACATGTACATATTACCTCAATTACCTCGACTAACCTGTACCCCTGTATATTTTTTTTTTATTTTTTTTATTTCACCTTTATTTAACCAGGTAGGCCAGTTGAGAACAAGTTCTCATTTGCAACTGCGACCTGGCCAAGATAAAGCATAGCAGTGTGAGCATACAACAAAGAGTTACACATGGAGTAAACAATTAACAAGTCAATAACACAGTAGAAAACGAAGGGGGGGTCTATATACAATGTGTGCAAAAGGCATGAGGAGGTAGGCAAATAATTACAATTTTGCAGATTAACACTGGAGTGATAAAAGATCAGATGGTCATGTACAGGTAGAGATATTGGTGTGCAGAAGAGCAGAAAAGTAAATAAATAAAAACAGTACGGGGATGAGGTAGGTAAAAAGGGTGGGCTATTTACCAATAGACTATGTACAGCTGCAGCGATCGGTTAGCTGCTCAGATAGCTGATGTTTGAAGTTGGTGAGGGAGATAAAAGTCTCCAACTTCAGCGATTTTTGCAATTCGTTCCAGTCACAGGCAGCAGAGTACTGGAACGAAAGGCGGCCAAATGAGGTGTTGGCTTTAGGGATGATCAGTGAGATACACCTGCTGGAGCGCGTGCTACGGATGGGTGTTGCCATCGTGACCAGTGAGCTGAGATAAGGCGGAGCTTTACCTAGCATAGACTTGTAGATGACCTGGAGCCAGTGGGTCTGGCGACGAATATGTAGCGAGGGCCAGCCGACTAGAGCATACAAGTCGCAGTGGTGGGTAGTATAAGGTGCTTTAGTGACAAAACGGATGGCACTGTGATAGACTGCATCCAGTTTGCTGAGTAGAGTGTTGGAAGCCATTTTGTAGATGACATCGCCGAAGTCGAGGATCGGTAGGATAGTCAGTTTTACTAGGGTAAGCTTGGCGGCTTGAGTGAAGGAGGCTTTGTTGCGGAATAGAAAGCCGACTCTTGATTTGATTTTCGATTGGAGATGTTTGATATGAGTCTGGAAGGAGAGTTTGCAGTCTAGCCAGACACCTAGGTACTTATAGACGTCCACATATTCTAGGTCGGAACCATCCAGGGTGGTGATGCTAGTCGGGCATGCAGGTGTAGGCAGCGACCGGTTGAAAAGCATGCATTTGGTTTTACTAGCGTTTAAGAGCAGTTGGAGGCCACGGAAGTAGTCTCATTACTAACCTGTACCCCCTGTATATAGTCTCATTACTAACCTGTACCCCTTGTATATAGTCTCATTACTAACCTGTACCCCCTGTATATAGTCTCATTACTAACCTGTACCCCCTGTATATAGTCTCATTACTAACCTGTACCCCCTGTATATAGTCTCATTACTAACCTGTACCCCTGTATATAGTCTCATTACTAACCTGTACCCCCTGTATATAGTCTCATTACTAACCTGTACCCCTGTATATAGTCTCATTACTAACCTGTACCCCCTGTATATAGTCTCATTACTAACCTGTACCCCTGTATATAGTCTCATTACTAACCTGTACCCCCTGTATATAGTCTCATTACTAACCTGTACCCCTGTATATAGTCTCATTACTAACCTGTACCCCCTGTATATAGTCTCATTACTAACCTGTACCCCTGTATATAGTCTCATTACTAACCTGTACCCCCTGTATATAGTCTCATTACTAACCTGTACCCCTGTATATAGTCTCATTACTAACCTGTACCCCCTGTATATAGTCTCATTACTAACCTGTACCCCCTGTATATAGTCTCATTACTACAGTGCCTTGCGAAAGTATTCGGCCCCCTTGAACTTTGCGACCTTTTGCCACATTTCAGGCTTCAAACATAAAGATATAAAACTGTATTTTTTTGTGAAGAATCAACAACAAGTGGGACACAATCATGAAGTGGAACGACATTTATTGGATATTTCAAACTTTTTTAACAAATCAAAAACTGAAAAATTGGGCGTGCAAAATTATTCAGCCCCTTTACTTTCAGTGCAGCAAACTCTCTCCAGAAGTTCAGTGAGGATCTCTGAATGATCCAATGTTGACCTAAATGACTAATGATGATAAATACAATCCACCTGTGTGTAATCAAGTCTCTGTATAAATGCACCTGCACTGTGATAGTCTCAGAGGTCCGTTAAAAGCGCAGAGAGCATCATGAAGAACAAGGAACACACCAGGCAGGTCCGAGATACTGTTGTGAAGAAGTTTAAAGCCGGATTTGGATACAAAAAGATTTCCCAAGCTTTAAACATCCCAAGGAGCACTGTGCAAGCGATAATATTGAAATGGAAGGAGTATCAGACCACTGCAAATCTACCAAGACCTGGCCGTCCCTTTAAACTTTCAGCTCATACAAGGAGAAGACTGATCAGAGATGCAGCCAAGAGGCCCATGATCACTCTGGATGAACTGCAGAGATCTACAGCTGAGGTGGGAGACTCTGTCCATAGGACAACAATCAGTCGTATATTGCACAAATCTGGCCTTTATGGAAGAGTGGCAAGAAGAAAGCCATTTCTTAAAGATATCCATAAAAAGTGTCGTTTAAAGTTTGCCACAAGCCACCTGGAAGACACACCAAACATGTGGAAGAAGGTGCTCTGGTCAGATGAAACCAAAATTGAACTTTTTGGCAACAATGCAAAACGTTATGTTTGGCGTAAAAGCAACACAGCTCATCACCCTGAACACACCATCCCCACTGTCAAACATGGTGGTGGCAGCATCATGGTTTGGGCCTGCTTTTCTTCAGCAGGGACAGGGAAGATGGTTAAAATTGATGGGAAGATGGATGGAGCCAAATACAGGACCATTCTGGAAGAATGCAAAAGACCTGAGACTGGGACGGAGATTTGTCTTCCAGCAAGACAATGATCCAAAACATAAAGCAAAATCTACAATGGAATGGTTCAAAAATAAACATATCCAGGTGTTAGAATGGCCAAGTCAAAGTCCAGACCTGAATCCAATCGAGAATCTGTGGAAAGAACTGAAAACTGCTGTTCACAAATGCTCTCCATCCAACCTCACTGAGCTCGAGCTGTTTTGCAAGGAGGAATGGGAAAAAATTTCAGTCTCTCGATGTGCAAAACTGATAGAGACATACCCCAAGCGACTTACAGCTGTAATCGCAGCAAAAGGTGGCGCTACAAAGTATTAACTTAAGGGGGCTGAATAATTTTGCACGCCCAATTTTTCAGTTTTTGATTTGTTAAAAAAGTTTGAAATATCCAATAAATGTCGTTCCACTTCATGATTGTGTCCCACTTGTTGCTGATTCTTCACAAAAAATACAGTTTTATATCTTTATGTTTGAAGCCTGAAATGTGGCAAAAGGTCGCGAAGTTCAAGGGGGCCGAATACTTTCGCAAGGCACTGTAACCTGTACCCCTGCACATTGACTCTGTACTGGTACCCCCTGTATATAGCCTCACTTGTTATTTTACTGCTGCTCTTTAATTATTTGTTCCTTTTAATTCTTATTATTATTCATATTTTATTAACTGCGTTGCTGATTAAGGGCTTATAAGGGCTTATAGGGATTATAAGTAAGCATTTCACAGGGGTACCTGTTGTATTCGGCACATGTGACTAATAACATTTGATTTGATTTGAAACACTTTATTCAGCCAATAAGCTGCAGTACAGGTCAGTTAGAGACACACAGTAAACTGCTGTTGCTAAGTCCTCAACTGCTCCCTATCGCATATATAGTGCGCACAAGTAGTACACTAAATAGGAAATACCATTTGGGATGCACTCTTTATCTCCCTTTCTTCCTTGGATCACTGGTCGCTGAGAGGTTCTCGTTATTTAAACTCTGCCCTCACACAGGCCACTGTGTTATTTAAGTAGGAGGGGTCGTAGAGACCAGCGGAGCTAAGAGAAGGGGGGGGGGGGGTATCTACTGTGGAGATCTCAACGGTTCATAGTATCCATTTATGAACTTTGTCCCAAATGGCACCCTATTCCCTATGTAGTACACACTACTTTTGACCAAGGCTCTGGTCAAACTGGTTAAAATTAGTGCACTATATAGGGAATAGGGTGCCATTTGGGATACTAACATGGTTCTCTAAACCAGTGGTCACCAACCGGTCGGTCGCGATCGACTGGTCGATCTCCAAGGCATTCCTAGTCGATCACCAAGCATTTCTGTAAAAAATAAAACGATAAATCCTTGTGTTTCTGTTTGGTTTATTAGTTTTGCGTTGTTTGTGCTACGTTAATTATCTTAACCTGCTACATTAATTATCTTAACCTGCTACATTAATTATTCTAACCTGCTACATTAATTATCTTAACCTGCTACATTAATTATTCTAACCTGCTACATTAATTATCCTAACCTGCTACATTAATTATCCTATCCTGCTACATTAATTATTCTAACCTGCTACATTAATTATCCTAACCTGCTACGTTAATTATCCTAACCTGCTACATTAATTATCCTAACCTGCTACGTTAATTATCCTAACCTGCTACATTAATTATCCTAACCTGCTACGAATTGTCAATTCTGGTCAATTCTGACATAAAGTGTATCTCATCTAGTCAAACCCCTGTAACTGTTAGCAGTGAAGAAGAGGCGAAGCGAGAGGGTTTTACTCGACCCCAAAAATGTGTCCATGTTTAAGCAGATCCTGAATTATTAAGCAAGTGAGGAGTTTTTGTATGGGGGCAATGAGAGTACGTTGAATTTCGTCAAGATAAACATGAATTGTCATTTTGATACGTAATGCTTATTTGATCTAATAGAAGTTTGGTAATGTTTAGGTTGTTAGTACTGATATAAGTGTGATGCAAGTGACATCCTGGCAACTTTGAGAAGAAAAAAAACACTTTATATCAGAGCTGTCCATGTTGAAAATCGAGACAATCTATGCATATTCATGAGGTTGATTAATTTGTCATACCTTTGCCATAGAATTCAGGCGGTTGACGCCAACCCCTCTCATCGAATATTGAACATCCCTCATCGAATATTCACCACCCCTCAATGAATATTCAAATAATTTGATGGAGAAGAGACCACTCTTAGGGAGTTTTCCCATAACAAAGGGGTCTAATATTAATCTATTTATCTACTTCATCTTTTAATTTTTTTATTAATTTGTAAAAAAAAAAAAAAAAAACTATTCCACTTTGACATTATGGGGTATTGTGTGTGGGCCAGTGACAAAAAATATAAATATAATACATTTTAAATTCAGGCTGTAACACAGCAAAATGTGGAAAAAGTCAAGGGGTGTTGAAAACGTTCTTATACGGCTCTGTAACTGCAGTTGGTGTTTACTACTGGTTTCAGAGCTGAGAGAAGTTGTTCGCCATGTTTTGTGTTTTTGCCAAGGGTTGTGCGACGTCACGCACCCAAGAAGGCTCAACCAATCACCCGACAGATATTATTGACTGCCTCCAGGGATAGACCCAATCCGGTGTTAGCTAGAACCTCGCGACTCTGCCCGCCTGTGGGGGTAAACAGCCTGTGGTTACCTAGGTTACCTCATCGGCTCACAGCAAAACACCTTTTCAAACACAATGTTCTTGTCGTCTGCTTGTTTTAGACAATTACAAAACTGAATTTTAGAATAAGGCTGTAACGTAACAAAATGGGAAGAAAAAAAATTCAGTGGTCTGAATATTTTCTTAACGCGCTTGTATTTGCTCTGGCTCTAATCAGCACTACTCCCTTATTCATCAACCTCACCTGCAGACAGACTCCCTAGAGATAACACTGTTAGAGAGACACAAGAACAGACAGAGAGGGAAAGAGAGGAGAGATGGAGGGACAAAGCACAGTAGAGGAGGGCTACACCCCAAATTAAACCCTATTCCCTATGTAGTGCACTACAAGATTACTTCACTACATATGGAATAGGGTGCCATTTGGGACTCATGTGAGTGTGACGAGAGATTAGTATTTTTTTATACCTTTATTTAACTAGGCAAGTCAGTTAAGAACAAATTATTATTCACAATGACGGGCTAGGAACAGTGGGCTAACCACCTTGTTCAGGGGAACAGTGGGTTAACCACCTTGTTCAGGGGAACAATGGGTTAACTGCCTGTTCAGGGGAACAATGGGTTAACTGCCTGTTCAGGGGAACAATGGGTTAACTGCCTGTTCAGGGGAACAATGGGTTAACTGCCTGTTCAGGGGAACAATGGGTTAACTGCCTGTTCAGGGGAACAATGGGTTAACTGCCTGTTCAGGGGAACAATGGGTTAACTGCCTGTTCAGGGGAACAATGGGTTAACTGCCTGTTCAGGGGAACAATGGGTTAACTGCCTGTTCAGGGGAACAATGGGTTAACTGCCTGTTCAGGGGAACAATGGGTTAACTGCCTGTTCAGGGGAACAGTGGGCTAACCACCTTGTTCAGGGGAACAGTGGGCTAACCACCTTGTTCGGGGGAACAGTGGGTTAACCGCCTTGTTCATGGGAACAGTGGGTTAACCACCTTGTTCAGGGGAACAGTGGGTAAACTGCCTTGTTCAGGGGAACAGTGGGCTAACCACCTTGTTCAGGGGAACAGTGGGTTAACTGCCTTGTTCAGGGGAACAGTGGGTTAACCACCTTGTTCAGGGGAACAGTGGGTTAACCACCTTGTTCAGGGGACCAGTGGGTTAACCACCTTGTTCAGGGGAACAGTGGGCTAACCACCTTGTTCAGGGGAACAGTGGGTTAACTGCCTTGTTCAGGGGAACAGTGGGTTAACTGCCTTGTTCAGGGGAACAGTGGGTTAACTGCCTTGTTCAGGGGAACAGTGGGTTAACTGCCTTGTTCAGGGGAACAGTGGGCTAACCACCTTGTTCAGGGGAACAGTGGGTTAACCACCTTGTTCAGGGGAACAGTGGGTTAACCACCTTGTTCAGGGGAACAGTGGGCTAACCACCTTGTTCAGGGGAACAGTAGGCTAACCACCTTGTTCAGGGGAACAGTGGGCTCAGGGGCAGAACGACAAATTTTTACCTGGTCAGCTCGGGGATTCGATCCAGCAACCTTTCGGTTACTGGCCCAACGCTCTAACCACTAGATAACCTGCCGTGTTGGTGACAAGAACACTGTGTCTTAACATGCTTGTTGAGCGGAGCGACACCGGGGAACCCAAGAGCAGACTCAGATGAGGAAACAGGGATGAAAATAACCAAAATATTTATTGTTACACAGGAAGATATGGAGTGCAGATCCGGGGAAGCTTGGATGAGTTGCAGAAAAAACAGATGTGGAGACTGAGGTTGGAGTTGGCTGAGTAGAATAGGGTAAACATGTCATGAGGGGAATCCAAGGTAGTGGTGGTGAGATTGCTAACAGTGAGGTTTGGAAACAGCGCCCCTTGTGCTCAGTGCCGGTATTACTGAATATCACTGTACGACACAAGGTCTAAAGGTATAAAGGTACGACAATCCGGACACCGCCCAAGCCCAGACAGCAGTCTGTTTCTGCCTGAGAATCATTTGCCTCTCAGTGCAACTAGCAGGCAGGTCAGAGGTCAACTGGTTAGACTGTCTCTGTCATCACAAACCCAGTCCTAATTATGTTTGACTCAACTCCTGGCTCACACGCACACACCTCACTTATCTTCTTGGCACACCAACACCCACCCAACCAACCAACCAGACACACACACACACACACACACACACACACACACACACACACACACACACACACACACACACACACACACACACACACACACACACACACACACACACACACACACACACATCAACTACGTTCCCGATGTGAAGAAATATAGTCCTTCGGAGAAGACCAGTGTAAAGTACCTGCTCCGGTCATAGGGTGAAGGACTTAGAGAATTACTGCCAACTGTGAGATGTCTCAACGACACTATTATGGATCTAAAAACAAGAAATTGTCCTTTACTGAGGTGGTGCGGGTGTTTGATGAATTTACAGCGTTGTGTTACTGTGTTGTGCAAATGGTTGGAGTAATTATGTTACTATGCATGGAACTGGTTTAAACTGTTTGGCTAAGGTATCTAAGACACACACACGCACGCACGCACACACACACACACACACACACACACACACACACACACACACACACACACACCATTGTCTCAGACACACACTGAGATGGAGGAAATCTAGGACACCCAAAGGTAATTAGAGCTGCTAACTGTAAATGAACAGAAAATTATTTTTTTTAAATGCAAAGGGATATTCGATTTTAACCATGTATCAGGTGACAAGGATGTTTTTTTTTCTATTAAAAATGGTGTGTATGTTTGTGTGGTTCAGTTGTACTGTCATTGTAGTTGGGGAGACATAGTGTGTTCTCTCTCTTAAAATAAATAAATCTGACCCTCGCCCACCGCAAGTCACATTTATTGAAATAGAAAGTCATACTTTCAATATATTACGCTACTGCGCAACTTATTCCAAAAGGTTAGAGTTATTACACATGAAAGACTGATCCCTGATAACCTCCCTGATAACCTCAGATTGCTGCTGGTAACTACGTCTGATTGGACTCAACATGGCCGCCCAGTATTTTATTTATAAATCCTAACACAAACAATCCCTGTTTTTGTTGTTGTTTCTTTATTAAATGGAGAGTGAGGTATTCAGATTCACGGTTATATTGTTAATAATATATATATTATTAATATAATATAAAGCACATCCACTGTTCCATTGTAGTCTTTATAATCAAATAAAACAAGTTATAGCACAAGGACAGTCTACGTAAACAGCATCTGACCAAATTACGTGACATTTGAGTTGATTCTTACAGTCAATAGCTATTAGCCAGGCATCTTGGGTAATCCAGGGATTAATGATTGTGACCTCTCTGGATCAGATCCTCTAGTGGGAATGTGTGGATTGAAGTAGGCTCACTGTGGAGATCAATAGGCTACAGTATCATGTTCACATTGTCCTCGTGGGAGCAGTCTAAATGACTGGTCTATACGATCTGCAGCTTGTGGCTGTCTGAGAGTCCACAGCTGGCCTTGTGTTCATTGAAGAGGTTGACCAGGGATTCCATATAGAGGCCATGATAATGGTCCACCTCCTCCTGAGTGGGAGAAGGCCTCTTTGGCACTGGGATAGGACTACCCACTACAGTGGTGACCGGACAGTGGTTAGGCATCCATTACCAGTGTTCACCTACAAACATCTCATGATCTTCTTAAAGAGTTGTTGGAACCTCCAGCCCACACTGCCTTCTGAGAAGATCACCTGGTGGAACATATTGTTCTCCCCATATGAGTAAACGGGAACCAGGTTAGCCCCAAACTCCAGGGCCACCCGGACGAAGCCTTTCCTCTGTTTCATAACCAGTGTTGACCCCAGGCAGGCTCAACAGCGACTCAGCAGCGCCCCCTATCACTATCACCACCGCATTGCCTTGTCCACTTTTAGACAGAAGGTGTTTGAGACTAGGCTTGCTGACTGGACAACAACCTGTGGCCATGGCATATTCCCTGTAGAGGGGGGATCTTGAAGAGGCCCCCCAGGATGCAGAGGCAGGAGCGCACCCCAGGAAAGAGGTCCATAAAGCCACAGGCCTCGGTGTTAAACGAGGCAAAGGCTCCGATACTGAACACCCCATGAGGGTGACACCCTAAAATGTAGTTCTCGTTCGGGTTCAACTCCGCCGTTTTCACTAACTTCATGGGGAAGTAGTCCCTCACGTGATTCCACACTTTCCAGTTTCTCACAAATGCACTTCTCCTACCTCCTCTTTTCAGGTGTGTGCCAGTCCGTCAACTGCCACACGAAGTAGAGAACAGGCAGCGGCCCCAGACAGGTCAACAGAAGGTACATCATCAATCCAATACAAGCCGGACCGAACAGGACAAAGCTACATAAACATTTCAGAAAACTGATATTCTCCAGGAACTTCTTGCGTTGACTCTTTTCCTGCTTCATCCCTGCAACCTTTTCTGCAGTTCCCCCCCCCCCCCAAAAGTGTTTATTAGCGTGACTCCACGAACAAGAACAACTGTCTGGAGAGCACTAGTACCCTGCATGGACGTACTTTGATCACGGATCAACTGAGGCTTTAGAGGATAACGATTACTTCCACTCATCCAGACACTTTGACACACTGGCGAGCTGGAGAGACAGCCCGGTCTCATAGACTGCTCCACAGAACCTGGAGACAGCTCGGTCTCATAGACTGCTCCACAGAACCTGGGGAGACAGCCCGGTCTCATAGACCGCTCCACAGAACCTGGAGAGACAGCCCGGTCTCATAGACTGCTCCACAGAACCTGGAGAGACAGCCCGGTCTCATAGACTGCTCCACAGAACCTGGAGAGACAGCCCGGTCTCATAGACTGCTCCACAGAACCTGGAGAGACAGCTCGGTCTCATAGACCGCTCCACAGAACCTGGAGAGACAGCCCGGTCTCATAGACCGCTCCACAGAACCTGGAGAGACAGCCCGGTCTCATAGACCGCTCCACAGAACCTGGAGAGACAGCCCGGTCTCATAGACCGCTCCACAGAACCTGGGGAGCCAGCCCGGTCTCATAGACTGCTCCACAGAACCTGGAGAGACAGCCCGGTCTCATAGACTGCTCCACAGAACCTGGGGAGACAGCCCGGTCTCATAGACTGCTCCATACACAAAGCTGTCATCAAGGCAAAGGGTGGCTATTTGAAAAATATCAACTATAAAAACATATTTAGATTTATTTAACACTTTTTTTGGTTACAACATGATCCCATATGTGCTATTTCATAGTTTAAATGTCTTCGCTATTATTCTACAACGTAGAAAATAGTAAAAACACAGAAAAACCCTTTAATAAGTAGGTGTTCTAAAACTTTTGACCGGCAGTGTACATACTACCTCAATTACTTCAACCCCTGCACATTGACCCTGTACCCCTGTATATAGTCTCATTATTGTTATTTTATTGTTGCTTTTTTTATTTTTTTATATATATATATATATATATATTTCTTTTTTTTAAACTTCAGTTAATTTAGTAAATACTTCAGCACTTAAAACTGCGTTGTTGGTTAAAGGCTTGTAAGCATTTCCCTGTTGTATTCAGCATGTGACATAAGATTAGATTTGAATTATTGTATCTAAACCGCTGTGAAATTATAATTTCAAGAACCAGAAATATTACATCTTCAGCTGGTTTTACAAAACATGCAAAAACACATCTACCGGTACAACTTCTTAGACTTGCTTTCAATGAGAACGACAGATCTATAACTCACTTTTCTATGTGAACTCGGTTCGTCACCCCCCAAAAAAGCAGCTTTAAAATAGAATATGCTGATTGATGGGGAATTATATAGTCCAGAAGAATGGGTCCAAGATCAGAGAGGGGAATATTTTATTAGCAGTCTACCGGTCCATGTCCTAGAGAGGGGCCAGTTTCTGTCCAGAGGATAGGGGGTCCATGTCCTAGAGAGGGGCCAGTTTCTGTCCAGAGGATAGGGGGCCCATGTCCTAGAGAGGGGCCAGTTTCTGTCCAGAGGATAGGGGGCCCATGTCCTAGAGAGGGGCCAGTTTCTGTCCAGAGGATTGGGACCACAACCAGAATAGCATTAGACTGGTGGCCAGTCACTGTTTAGCTACAACTTTCCTCACTCCTCATGCTCCCGTGGCACATGACACCAGAAGGAGTGGAAAGTACAGAAACGAGCCCCTCTCTAGGAATGTTATAGCTAAACAAAGCCTAGCAACCAGTCTAGGTAACCACAGCAACTGGCAGTCACCGGCGTGAGTGGGAATTGCATTCTCAAATTGATATGAATTAATTTCCATTCCATTGATAGAGAGACAACTCCTGGAAGAAAACAACCGGCAACTTCTAAAATGGGAAGAAAAAAAAGAGTTTAATCCACCCGTTTTTAAGTGAGTAGGATTGATTTGAGTCCATTTAAGTTTAAATCTTGCTGGTCACAGCTCCTCTGGTCACACAGGAAGGACAGTAATACTCCATGAGTGTGAACCTCCGGGCTGGAACACACAGGACTGACCGGGGTTTAAAAGTGAGGCCTTCTCTGCCTGGCAGTGTACTTTGTGTCAGCTCGGACTTCCCTGGAAAACAGAACACACCACAGAGAGGGAAAACTGTAAGAGACCAGCCTTTCTGTTACAGAGCCTGATGACTTCCTCCAAATGGGGTTGTAAACTATATGAACATCATAATGTTGACCTGTACAGGATCAGGATCCCTGCCCAAATGAGAGAGTAGCCAGGATCCCTGCCCAATGAGAGAGTAGCCAGGATCCCTGCCCAATGAGAGAGTAGCCAGGATCCCTGCCCAATGAGAGAGTAGCCAGGATCCCTGCCCAATGAGAGAGTAGCCAGGATCCCTGCCCAATGAGAGAGTAGCCAGGATCCCTGCCCAATGAGAGAGTAGCCAGGATCCCTGCCCAATGAGAGGGTAGGCAGAGGGGTACATACCTGCCCTGTCTTCTCCTCCTCTCCTTCTTCTCTAGGACCCAGTCTTTTCCCTTCTTTGCAGACTTGCCCTTCATGTTCTTAAAGCGAGATCTTTACAAAAGACAAACAGGAAATGACCACCAGTAGACACAGGAAGGGATTGAGACACCGCAGCTCTAAACAACCTGTAGTTATGTTTTTACATATTTCATCTTCAAATCGGCTCGGGAAATCTGAGGTTGGTCGATTTTCAACTCCGCCCCTATTGAAGATACAGTGGGATATTGGTCCTGTTGCACTTCTTAAGGCTTCCACTAGATGTCAACAGTCTTTAGAAACTTGTTTGAGGCTTCTACTGTAAAGTAGGGGCTCATAAGGGCTGTTTGAGTCAGTGGTCTGGCAGAGTGCCACAGGCTCGTGACGTGCGGTCATGAGAGAGTTAGCTCGCTTTCCATTGCATTTCTGAAGACAAAGGAATTCTCCGGTTGGAACATTATTGAAGATTTATGTTAAAAACATCCTAAAGATTGATTCTATACATCGTTTGACATGTTTCTACGGACTGTAACGGAACTTTTTGACATTTTGTCTGCTCCTAGTGAACGCGCTTTGTCACTTTTTAATAGTTTACAAAACGCGCAAACAAAAGTAGCTATTTGGACATAAATGGACATTATCGAACAAATTAAACATTTATTGCGGAACAGGGATTCCTGGGAGTGCATTCTGATGAAGATCAAAGTTAATATTTATAATGCTATTTCCGACTAATGTTGACTACACAACATGGCGGATATTTCTTTGGGCTCTGAGCGCCGTACTCAAGATTATTGCATGGTATGCTTTTTTTTTCTTTAAAAAAAATCTGACACAGCGGTTGCATTAAGGAGAGGTTTATCTAAAGTTCCATGTATAATAGCTGTATCTTTTATCAATGTTTATTATGAGTATTTCTGTGAATTGATGTGGCTCTCTGCAAAATCACTGCATGTTTTGGAACTACTGAACATAACACACCAAAGTAAAATGAGATTGTTGGATATAAATATGAACTTTATCGAACAAAATGTACATGTATTGTGTAACATGATGTCCTATGAGTGTCATCTGATGAAGATCATCAAAGGTTAGTGATTAATTTGATCTATATTACTGCTTTTTGTGACTTCTATCTTTGGCTGGAAAAAATGACTGTTTTTCTGTGACTTGGTGGTGACCTAACACAATCATTTGTGGTGCTTTCGCTGTAAAGCCTTTTTGAAATCAGACACTGTGGCTGGATTAACGAGAATTTTATCTTTAAAATGGTGTAAAATACTTATATGCTTGAGGAATTTTAATTATTAGATTTTTTTGTTGTTTTCAATTTGGCGCCCTGCACTTTCACTGGCTGTTGGCGGGGTGGGACGCTTACCGTCCCGAATATCCCAGAGAGGTTAAGTGTGTTACCCAGTCGAGACACAGAAAAACTATTTGGACGAGCAAGTGGACACAATTCAGGCTGAGTTTCCCCATATCTCCATCTGCTACATCACGTGATGTCAGAGGGCGGAAAAGCTGCCCAGGCAGTAACTGTAGTCAGGCAGGAAGACAGCCCTCTGTCTCTCTGGGAGATGAGCCTGGCCTGACGACAAGACCTGTCCAAATGCCATCTAACCCAACTATGTTAATGCATTGATTAATGAGTCTTCTCATTAGCATAAATGGTGGTAAACAGTCACTACAACACTTCTAAAGTTGAGGATGTTATTTCTTTACCTCTGTCCTGTGAATTGGACTTGATTTGGGACGTCCCTGTCCACTGTCTCTGACACGAGCCCCTGAAACACAGGGACCACAAACCATCAGCGTTCAGCATTGAAGACAACAGTCTCTACAAATGAACCCTTATTCTTTTCCTCACCTTGGGTAGGGTTCCTGAAAACCCAGCGAACAGACACAGGAAGAACCTGATGGGGGAAAAAATAAAAAAATCAGAGAAGAATGTCAGTTTTAGTCATTTAGCAGCCACTCTTATCCAGAGAGACTTACAGTTAAGAGCATTCATCTTAAAGTAACTAGGTGGGGACAACCACGTATCACAGTCATAGTAAGTAAAACCATTCCTCAATAAAATAGTTCCCTAGCAGTCAGTAGTGTGAGTGTGAGTGTGAGTGCCAGAAAGACATGGGTTTGTGTGTGTGTGTTTCTAGTATGACCACCAACTGATGACCATAGAAATAGAATCTGACATCATTGACTCATTATATATTTATGCCATCATTGACGCACTATGACATTATTCCATCTTTGACTCATTATCTCATTATGACATCATTATCTCATTATGACATCACTGACTTAACAGGAGAGGCCCATTCTATTGCTTAAATTTCTATGGTGACTACCAAACCAGGTTGGGCCGCTGGGCGGGGGGAGACTCACTTTTTGGCCTTGGTGCTGTTAGGATAGTCCACCACCATGCCTCCACTGAAGCCTGCCTTCATGGCCTGGGATGTAATCAGTTCCAGCTGCACACAGTCAAGTCTATTATTCATTTGCACAGCACAGACTGAAACACACTGAAACGCTGGCTGGCAGGTTCACCTCTCAATATTAACAAGAGTAAAATATTAAAGTAACAAAGGTGTCCTAAAATAGAACATTTAGTATGAATATATATAGAAGGAAGACCGTCAACAACAGTACACAGATGAGAAGAGCGACTACAGGTCAGGAGTGGATATCCGGTGTCACGGAGTGTGTCGGCATGTTTCTGTAGAGACTAACTTTAATAAACTATTTTCATATCACTGTACCTGCTCAGAGTTCTCTGGGTAAAGCTGAAACACTGCACGGGCTCCTCTTGACTAAAAAGATATGGGACAATAACACAAGTAGTTAGATTGGACCGAGGTCACTAGGGATCTCACCAGGGAGGAGGAGTTAGATTGGACAGAGGTCACTAGGGATCTCACCAGGGAGGAGTTAGATTGGACAGAGGTCACTAGGGATCTCACCAGGGAGGAGGAGTTAGATTGGACAGAGGTCACTAGGGATCTCACCAGGGAGGAGGAGTTAGATTGGACAGAGGTCACTAGGGATCTCACCAGGGAGGAGTTAGATTGGACCGAGGTCACTAGGGATCTCACCAGGGAGGAGGAGTTAGATTGGACAGAGGTCACTAGGGATCTCACCAGGGAGGAGGAGTTAGATTGGACAGAGGTCACTAGGGATCTCACCAGGGAGGAGTTAGATTGGACCGAGGTCACTAGGGATCTCACCAGGGAGGAGGAGTTAGATTGGTAGGGATCTCACCAGGGAGAAGTTAGATTGGACCGAGGTCACTAGGGATCTCACCAGGGAGGAGTTAGATTGGACCGAGGTCACTAGGGATCTCACCAGGGAGGAGGAGTTAGATTGGTAGGGATCTCACCAGGGAGAAGTTAGATTGGACAGAGGTCACTAGGGATCTCACCAGGGAGGAGGAGTTAGATTGGTAGGGATCTCACCAGGGAGGAGGAGTTAGATTGGTAGGGATCTCACCAGGGAGGAGGAGTTAGATTGGTAGGGATCTCACCAGGGAGAAGTTAGATTGGACAGAGGTCACTAGGGATCTCACCAGGGAGGAGTAGAGTGTACTGAAGAAGGTGTAGAGCCTCTTGGGGGGGCTGTGAGTCTTTTTGTCAGCATTGCAGAGCCACTGGAGAGCAGAAATACTGAGGGATGAGACAAAGAGGTAGGGGAGGACACAGGCGATAGGTAGAAAGAGAAGGATGGAGACAGTCAGAGACATTACTAACTCAGTCTTGACAAGTCCATCAATAGTAATTTCTCAGTAGAGAACTCCGGTCTCTCTTAGAGGACAGGAAGGACAAGCTCTTTACCTGATGCAGCCATCAAAGGTCCCAGGCCTGAAGGGCAATCCCTCCCCCATATCCCCCAACACAAGGTCTCCCTCCACCTCCCGATCCAGCGCTACATCTAGAGACAAGGACACAGCACTGGTCAACAGCGGAGCACAACAAACAAATATTGACTGCTATATTTCAGGTTGCTGATCCATCTCTAAATATGAATGCAATATTTTTGCACCAGGAATGACACTAATGGCTGTGCTGACGCCCACTCAACCACACTTACCCAACATGGCTGTGCTGATGTCCACTCCAACCCAGAAATGTCCCTCCTCTGACAGGTAGTCCCCACTTAGCCCGGAGCCACACCTGATGGGACAAGTTATAAAGACACATTCAGTCTAAAGTAGTTTTGATGTTGTTTTGTTCACCTACCGAGACTCATTACATTAATGAGAGCCCTCAGCAGTCCCCTTGCTTGTACACATACCCTACATCAAGCAGGAAACAGGGCTGGTCCTCAGGCAGGTTCAGCAGCTCCACAGCTCTCTCAGACATCTGGCTCTGGATCTCAATCATCCGAGAACTGGAAATCAACGAGGAAATTATTGAACAGCTGATTACTTAGCTACCCTTGAATCATATTACATTCTACTGTCTCAAAGAGATTCCATCAAGGACAGCCTCTGGTCAGTATGTAAATGGTAAAAATGCAACGATTTGTATTCAAACACAGCGATTCGTATTATGCAGCCCATTGGAGGTCATTATCAAACCCCGAACTCACTTCTGAGAATATTTCTTGGCCTCCTCTTCGTTATAGAACTGCAGAACGAGTAGAAATCAAAACAACATGAAGTAAGTGCTGCGTGCAGGTAAACACAAGATGTGTCGCGGAAATGTTGTCCACATAATGAACTAAACATAACTAGTCACTTGCTAGGTAGGTATTTTGGAACAGATCACTAGCTAACTAACTTAGCAAACGTGTGTTTTCTTACAGTTATTGCGGCTAACGTTAGCTAGCTCTCGTCTGTCTTAAAAAACAAAAATACCATACTAACAATTTCAGGCGGAGCCATATGCTCGGGTCTTCGACAACTTGAGGCCATGTCTAATTTTGTTTACTACAAGATATATACGAATGATCGATTTAAACCAAAAAAACTTAAACGTTTTTATGATGTCTGGCTACAGCTGAGGCTCCACATGTGAGTGTGACGTAGTATTTCAGCGACAAGGAAAGGGCCACGTAATTTAAAGAGACAGCCGCGTAGTTGGGGAAAAACAATACGAAAACAAAAAACAAAAACGAAACGACTTCAACAACCAAAACGGAATTTTGAATGAAATGCATATCTAAACACAATTTTAAAGCATACGAAAAAATAATTTGCACAAGACCATCACATCAGAAGAGGAAGAGGCGTAAATTGAGAACGTTCAAACCCTAATTCCTCGTATATGATTGGATGACAGAATACGTTTTGTGACCACATCCCAGTTGTATATTCTCTCATTGGTCTGCTACACATTTTACCGGATCCCACCCCTGTCTTCTTCGTTTCTGTCATTTCTCCATGGCCGCTGTACCTGCTGCTACGGGAGAATGGCGGAGGTCAGTCGGAGATTGGGGAGCGGAGTTTACAGATTTTCAGCTTTCAGAAACGCACCGACTCACTCCATCCCCTGCGCCGAAGATCGACCACACGAAACGATGTCAGTAGCAGCAGCAGCAGCCTCTATAATTGGAGCCAGAACCTTTAAAGCCAAGGTAACCGGACAAGGGATTTACGAATGTCACCCGGTGTCAACAAGGGACAGTCAGGCGAGTTCCTGGGAACCTGAACGTAACAACCTCAAAGAGAAGGCACAGGAATGCATGGCGACAGAACACATTCATCAAATACTTTCTAGGCTAAAACATGAGAACAGACTGGGGTATGGGACATTACTTTGGTCAAGTCGTGATTTGCTTTTATTAGACATTAATGCTAAACCCGCTATCATATTAGCAACTGTTCAGGATAGTGAGCTTAGACGGTCACCATTGTACCTGTGGCCCAGTGTACAGCCTCTGTCCAAGGGTAACCTAGTAACAGTGCACAGGATGATGTGTTGGAATAGCAGAGGTGTTGTCATGGCCACCTTACACCCTGAAATCTTTGGGTCACCTCAGCAGCTCCAAGCATTCAGCACGGTCATGCTGGCAGAGCAGCAATCAGGCCGGTTTCGACCTCACCCAGAGGTCCTGTACTCCACCAGGACTTACAGCTGGAGGAGCAAAAACAACCAGTCAGACTTCCCGCCTCTTCACAGGAGTAGGACGGCCTACTACGACATCCTCCGAGTGTCCCCAAGCGCCACCCAATCCCAAATAAAAACAGCATATTATAAGCAGTCGTTCATCTACCACCCAGACAAGAACCCCGACAACGAGGAAGCCACCCAGCGTTTCTCTGAGATCACCGAGGCCTATAGCGTGCTGGGGAGCATGGCCCTGAGGAGGAAGTACGACCGCGGCATCCTCAGTGGGTCAGACATCCGGGGGGCAGGGCGACCCTCGGACCGGGAGGCCACCTCCAGCAACAGAGCCTCTGGCCCACAGCAGCATCAACAACAGCAGAGATCCCGACGGTTCTCCAACGTTGGAGGGAAAGCCATGTTTGACTTTGATGCCTTCTTCCAGGCTCACTATGGAGAGCAGCTGCAGAGGGAGAAGGAGCTGAGGGCCAGAAGGGCCCAGTACCAGCAGAAACAGCAGCAGGATTATAAGCAGTGGAAGCTGGGGAAGATGTTGGAGATTACTGTAGGGGTGCTGCTGGCCATGGGAGGAGTCATCTTCTTCAGTATCACCAGGTCCTGACTGTAGGGGTGCTGCTGGCCATGGGAGGAGTCATCTTCTTCAGTATCACCAGGTCCTGACTGTAGGGGTGCTGCTGGCCATGGGAGGAGTCATCTTCTTCAGTATCACCAGGTCCTGACTGTAGGGGTGCTGCTGGCCATGGGAGGAGTCATCTTCTTCAGTATCACCAGGTCCTGACTGTAGAAATAAACCTGTCCCTACCTGTTGAGGTTCTGTCTTTGGACAAGTGGTTGCTTGAAGTGTTTCACAAGGTTTCAATTTCTCTCTCTTCCCAGGTTATTTTCACAATAAACCGTTGAGCAGACAGTGATGTCGTTACTGGGCCCTACTCTCCACAGTGTCATTATCAGGACTGATACCAGACTTTAGCCTACTTCCTTTCTACACAAATGATTATAGCCACACATACATGGCCGAGCTCTTCTAAAAACTCAAACGACAGTTGTTTTATACAGAGATGGTTTAGTTAAGCAGGATCCCCATTAGCTGTTGCACATGCAGCAGCTCCTCTTCCTGGGGTCCACACATTTACATGGACCTTTTAGTGATTTAGCAGACTCTCCTATCCAGAGTGACTCACATTCACCTTAAGATAGCTAGGTGAGACAATGACATGTCACAGGCATAGTAAGTACACGTTTCCTCAATGAAGTAGGAGGTGGTGGGGGGTTTATTTACAATACTCTGAAGTGGTAGGGTTTCAGGTGCTTTCGGAAGATGGGAAGGGACTCTACTGTCCTTGCTTCAGAGGGAAGATGGACAGGGACTCTACTGTCCTAGCTTCAGGGGGAAGATGGACAGGGACTCTACTGTCCTAGCTTCAGGGGGAAGATGGACAGGGACTCTACTGTCCTAGCTTCAGGGGGAAGATGGACAGGGACACTGCTGTCCTAGCATCAGGGGGAAGATGGGCAGGGACACTGCTGTCCTAGCATCAGGGGGAAGATGGGCAGGGACTCTGCTGTCCTAGTTTCAGGGGGAAGATGGGAAGGGACTCTGCTGTCCTAGTTTCAGGGGGAAGATGGGCAGGGACTCTGCTGTCCTAGATTCAGGGGGAAGATGGGAAGGGACTCTACTGTCCTAGCTTCAGGGGAAGATGGGCAGGGACTCTACTGTCCTAGCTTCAGGGGAAGATGGACAGGGACTCTACTGTCCTAGCTTCAGGGGGAAGATGGACAGGGACTCTGCTGTCCTAGTTTCAGGGGGAAGATGGGCAGGGACTCTACTGTCCTAGCTTCAGGGGGAAGATGGGCAGGGACTCTACTGTCCTAGCCTCAGGGGAAGATGGGGAGGGACTCTACTGTCCTAGCTTCAGGGGGAAGATGGGCAGGGACTCTACTGTCCTAGCCTCAGGGGAAGATGGGGAGGGACTCTACTGTCCTAGCCTCAGGAGGAAGATGGGAAGGGACTCTACTGTCCTAGCCTCAGGGGGAAGATGGGAAGGGAATCTACTGTCCTAGCCTCAGGGGAAGATGGTTCTACATTGGGTCGCCAGGACAGAGAAGAGCCTGGACTGGGTTGCAAAACACAAAACATAAAATACATGACAGAGTACAGAACATTTACTTTATATACAAGAACAACAAGATGATAATAATACATTGAATATAAAATAGTAAATTATAATGACACAACTGAATTGCGGTTGTTTCTAGAGATCTGGGAGGATGACTTCATCCCTGTTTCTATTGGTTCAGTCAGATACAGTGAATAGAGGTCTGATACTCAGCACTCGTTTAGAATATAGCTATTGTACAGTTTGGCCAGGGACTACAGTGTTGTAAGGACTGTGGAATATACAGTAGGTCATTTCTATTTTATTTATTTATTTAACCTCTGTAGTAGTACTGTAGTCTCTACCTCTGTAGTAGTACAGTAGTATCTGAAATGCAGAGGAGGCTTCTGAGGGGAGGACGGCTCATAATAACGTCTGGAATGGAGTCTGTGGAATGGTATCAACCACATGGAAACCATGTGTTTAATACCATTCCACTCGTTCCGCTCCAGCCATTACCACGAGCCCATCCTCCCCAATTAACGTGCCACCAACCTCCTGTGCTCAAATCCCAGACAAGTGTATGCTGGGATGTTATTACTGTGAGGTGGCAGGTACCCTAGTGGTTAGAGCATTGGACCAGTAACCCAAAGGTTGTTGGATCGAATCCCTGTGCTGAAAAGGTTAAAAAAATGTTTTTTAAATCTGTCATTTTACCCCTGAACAAGGCAGTTAACCCACTGATCCCCTGAACAAGGCAGGTTAACCCACTGATCCGCTGAACAAGGCAGTTAACCCACTGTTCCCCTGAACAAGGCAGTTAACCCACTGTTCCCCTGAACAAGGCAGTTAACCCCACTGTTCCCCTGAACAAGGCAGTTAACCCACTGTTCCCCTGAACAAGACAGTTAACCCACTGTTCCCCTGAACAAGACAGTTAACCCACTGTTCCCCTGAACAAGGCAGTTAACCCACTGTTCCCCTGAACAAGACAGTTAACCCACTGTTCCCCTGAACAGGACAGTTAACCCACTGTTCCCCTGAACAAGACAGTTAACCCACTGTTCCCCGGTAGGCCGTCATTGTAAATAAGAATTAGTTCTTGCCTGGTTGCCGGACTTGCCTGGTTAAATAAAATGTTAAATACAATAGGCCTAGAAGACCAGTCAATAAGCATAGCTTTTGTCCACTAGAGGGCACTGTTCTCCATCAGTTCAAAAAACAAGCCTTTTCTCATGGACTTTTACTGAGTAGTGTTCAAATCAATATGTTGTGTTGTGATATAAGGGCATTGGTGCTAGATCAAATGTCTCGTGGGTTGCTTAGAAACAGAAGACATGACAGGGCCGTTGTAACAGTTTTCTCACGTGTTTTATTCACAGAAATATAGAAAAGGACTACGTGAAGTACATCACTTTGTACAAAATTTCACAGACTCTTCAAAACTCAGCCGGACAACAGAAAACCACCAGCATTAAGAGGAAACCAGTCCGTCACTAGCCTCTGATATGTGAACACGTCTGCTGTGACTCGCCGGTGACACTGAGCACAATGGAGAATGACGTCAAATTTTAAATTCGATAGGAAACAGTCACGTACAACGGGCTGAGGAATACTCTTGAAAAATACCATTTGAATTGTACCTGCTGTCAGTCGGACTATAGGGAAACAGGCGTCGTAGCCATAACGACCACGCTAGACAGGACAGGAAGTACAGCATTTTCTAATTACAAAATGCTGTTTCAATAACAACCTATTGTCGATTCAGCCTCCGGGGGGGAAACTACCACCAGACCATCTGAACCGTTCTAGGTCCCTCCCACTAGAGTTCACCAGCAGGTCGCACACACAACAAGGCAGCGATGCCGTTACGTAGCACTAAGACCCCAAAACTATGTTCATCAAGTCCCCCAAACTACGTTCATCAAGTCCCCCAAACTACGTTCATCAAGTCCCCCAAACTACGGTCGTCAAGTCCCCCAAACTACATTCATCAAGTCCCCCAAACTACATTCATCAAGTCCCCCAAACTACATTCATCAAGTCCCCCAAACTATGTTCATCAAGTCCCCCAAACTATGTTCATCAAGTCCCCCAAACTATGTTCATCAAGTCCCCCAAACTACGGTCGTCAAGTCCCCCAACCATCTCACAAAGAGGAAGTCCAGGGACCAGGTTCAGGAAACACAACTGTAGCACATCAAACATCACAAACATCAGTCTTCAGGCTGTACATCACATCAGATATTAGTCAAACCTAGAACAACCCTCCCTCCCCTCAGGTTCTGTTGTTTTCATACTGTAGCTTACAACTATAACTGCCACAGATGTTCACCATCGCTTGGCTCTCAGACGGTTGTCTTGTAGGCGCTTGCCATCGTATAGGGGCTCCTGAGTGGTGCAGCGGTCTAAGACACTGCCTCAGTGCAAGAGGCATCACTACAGTCCCTGGTTCGAATCATAGGCTACATCACATCTGACTGTGATCGGGAGTCCCATAGGGCGGCCCATAATTGGCCCAGCGTCGTCCAGGTTTGGCCTGATTTAGGGCCGTCATTGTAAATAAGAATTTGTTCTTAACTGATTTGCCTTGTTAAATAAAACGTAAAAGAAAACAATACAATATAACACTTGTGTCAAAGTGTAAAATACCCAACTTATATTCTGCATTGTCCCCAACACAACAGTCCATATACGCCTGGAACCAAAACATGGCCTGGTTTCTTCCTAGGTTCTGGCCTTTCTAGGGAGTTTTTCCTAGCCACCGTGCTTCTACACCTGCATTGCTTGCTGTTTGAGGGTTTAGGCTGGGTTTCTGTACAGCACTTTGAGACATCAGCTGATGTACGAAGGGCTATATAAATACATTTGATTTGATTTGATTATTATGCATTGAATTTGACTGGAATACAGGAGCAGCCTTCGCTGTGAAAGTGTTGCCAGCTGCTATGTGACTGGATTACAGGAGCAGCCTTCGCTGTGAAAGTGTTGCCAGCTGCTATGTGACTGGATTACAGGAGCAGCCTTCGCTGTGAAAGTGTTGCCAGCTGCCCCTTGTTGATATGTGAGTGGGATTACAGGAGCAGCCTTCGCTGTGAAAGTGTTGCCAGCTGCTATGTGACTGGATTACAGGAGCAGCCTTCGCTGTGAAAGTGTTGCCAGCTGCCCCTTGTTGATATGTGAGGGGGAATGCTGAGCAGGGTTCTGCTAGTGGGATCAAGTTTTCCAGTCAATTCAGGAAGTATTGGAAATTCTCTTTAATGTTTTTGTTTTTAATAAGAGGGACAACTTGGAATTAGAATCAGGATTCTGAATGAACTGGAATTTCAAAGGGAATTGACCTCCAACCCTGCATGTTTTTATCCCTCTGACCTGATGTCATCACGACCCATGAGACGGCCACAGTTGGTCACAGTCATATCAGGTCAAAGGTCCTTCGTGACTGACAGGCACTAAGATCTTTTGACACTAAGATAATATCCATCTCTCAAATAACACTAACACAGCCTTACCATTCTTTTTTGTTGTTGTTGTGGCAAAGCTATAAGAGAAGAAACAGGGCTGTACTTGTAATTTCCCTTGGGGACAGTGAGGATATCTGGGACAGACTACAAACAGCTTCACAAACATTAGAGAGATGCTCAGGAGGCCTGGGGAGGAAAACCATTTATTTAGGGTCGCTTCACCTCTTGATCACTTAGCAGGGCGGTGACAGAGGCGTTGTTCTTAGGGAACTGTGGGTAGGGAGGACAGGAAGTGGTGTTCTTAGGGAACTGTGGGTAGGGAGGACAGGAAGTGGGGTTCTTAGGGAACTGTGGATAGGGGGGACAGGAAGTGGTGTTCTTAGGGAACTGTGGGTAGGGGGGACAGGAAGTGGTGTTCTTAGGGAACTGTGGGTGGGGAGGACAGGAAGTGGTGTTCTTAGGGAACTGTGGGTAGGGCGGACAGGAAGTGGGGTTCTTAGGGAACTGTGGGTAGGGAGGACAGGAAGTTGTGTTCTTAGGGAACTGTGGGTAGGGAGGACAGGAAGTGGGGTTCTTAGGGAACTGTGGATAGGGGGGACAGGAAGTGGTGTTCTTAGGGAACTGTGGGTAGGGAGGACAGGAAGTGGTGTTCTTAGGGAACTGTGGGTAGGGAGGACAGGAAGTGGGGTTCTTAGGGAACTGTGGGTAGGCAGGACAGGAAGTGGTGTTCTTAGGGAACTGTGGGTAGGGAGGACAGGAAGTGGGGTTCTTAGGGAACTGTGGATAGGGGGGACAGGAAGTGGTGTTCTTAGGGAACTGTGGGTAGGGGGGACAGGAAGTGGTGTTCTTAGGGAACTGTGGGTGGGGAGGACAGGAAGTGGTGTTCTTAGGGAACTGTGGGTAGGGAGGACAGGAAGTGGGGTTCTTAGGGAACTGTGGGTAGGGAGGACAGGAAGTGGTGTTCTTAGGGAACTGTGGGTGGGGAGGACAGGAAGTGGTGTTCTTAGGGAACTGTGGGTAGGGAGGACAGGAAGTGGGGTTCTTAGGGAACTGTGGGTAGGGAGGACAGGAAGTGGTGTTCTTAGGGAACTGTGGGTAGGGAGGACAGGAAGTGGTGTTCTTAGGGAACTGTGGGTAGGGAGGACAGGAAGTGGTGTTCTTAGGGAACTGTGGGTAGGGGGGACAGGAAGTGGTGTTCTTAGGGAACTGTGGGTAGGGGGGGCAGGAAGTGGTGTTCTTAGGGAACTGTGGATAGGGGGGACAGGAAGTGGTGTTCTTAGGGAACTGTGGGTAGGGGGGACAGGAAGTGGTGTTCTTAGGGAACTGTGGGTAGGGAGGACAGGAAGTGGTGTTCTTAGGGAACTGTGGGTAGGGGGGACAGGACGGTGTTCTTAGGGAACTGTGGGTAGGGAGGACAGGAAGTGGTGTTCTTAGGGAACTGTGGGTGGGGAGGACAGGAAGTGGTGTTCTTAGGGATATATTTAAATGTCAGCTGATGATGAGGGTGGCCAAAGAGCCAACATACTGGCATACAGTCTAATACGCTTCCTTGTCACATTGGAGAAACAGCACATCTCTTGGAAAACAAACAAGAAAGTGATCCATGTCCATCCACACACAGCACTCCCCAGTCATCCATGGCCTTTCACCTATTGGGTCCAAATCCCTGCACTTCCTGTGTCTCAGCCAATGAGAGCTCCCGGGTTTGGTTGTGCCCAGTTTCAGTAGAAGGAGTACTGGTTCTCCACAGCTCTGGCCCTGCGTGTTCCGTCTGTCTCCTGGTAGTCCTCCGAGGCACCACTAGAGGGATCTAACAGACGTTCTGAGCTGTTGCTCCTGCTAACCAGCCCTCCTCCTTCTTCTCCTCCTCCTCCTCCTCCTCCGCTGCCTGGCTCACCACGGGAGAGGGAAGGAAGAGCGGTTGGTGAGGATGAGGAGCTGGAGGAGAGCTGAGTGTCGGAGGGGGGCCCTGCTGGCTGTGAGACCCCAGTGAGGTGAAGGGTTGGCTGGGCTGGGTCAGTACGGCAGCCTTGGTCCCTGGGTGGGGTTGGGAGCTGAGGCACGGTCACATCTGTGTGAGAGCAATAGAGAGAGACGGGATATCTGTCTGTAAGAAAAGAGAAGTGTTTTTAGAGGCCTGATACAGTTAATTTTATAAACGTATCTTTCATTACAACCTGTTGTATTCGGCGTATGTGACAAATCAAATTTGATTTGATTTGATTTGACCTACGATCACCTCGCTTGGTGGGACGACAACAACAACAACAACAACAACAGCAGTGACACTGATAAAGACATGGCTGAGCAGCGTGTATGAATAAAGCCTTTTACACAGTGTGTCTGTGTAGACCCAGGGCCTGGGGGGAAACAGAGGGTCTCTTTGTGAGTGTTGGGTTGGGGCTGGAGCCTGTATGCAAAAACCAGTGTGGTATAATCACACCCCTCTCTCTCTCTCTCTCTCTCTCTCTCTCTCTCTCTCTCTCTCCCCCCCCCCCCTCTCTCTCTCTCCCCCCCTCTCTCTTCCCTGTCTCTCCCTGTCTCTCCCCCTCTCTCCCCTGTCTCTCCCTGTCTTCCCCCTGCCTCTCTCTGTCTCTCCCCTGTCCCCCCCCCCTCTCTCTCTCTCCCACTCTCTCTCCCTGTCTCCCCCCCCTCTCTCTCTCTCTCCCTGTCTTCCCCCTGCCTCTCTCTGCCTCTCCCCTGTCTCCCCCCTCTCTCTCTCTCTACCTCTCTCCCACTCTCTCTCCCTGTCTCCCCCACTCTCTCTCTCTCTACCTCTCTCTCTCCCCCTGCCTCTCCCTGTCTCTCCCCTGTCTCCCCCCCCCTCTCTCTCTCTACCTCTCTCTCTCCCACTCTCTCTCCCTGTCTCCCCCCCCCCCTCTCTCTCTCTACCTCTCTCTCTCCCCCTGCCTCTCCCTGTCTCTCCCCTGTCCCCCCCCCCTGTTTCTCTCTCTATCTCCCCCTCTCTCTCCCCCCCCCTCTCTCTCTCTCTCTCTACCTCTCCCTCTCCCCCTCTCTCTCCCTGTCTTCCCCCTGCCTCTCTCTGTCTCTCCCCTGTCCCCCCCCTCTCGCTCTCTCTACGTCTCTCTCTCCCTGCCTCTCCCGGTCTCTCCCCTGTCCCCCCCCCTCTCTCTCTCTACCTCTCTCTCTCCCACTCTCTCTCCCTGTCTCCCCCCCCTCTCTCTCTCTACCTCTCTCTCTCCCCCTGCCTCTCCCTGTCTCTCCCCTGTCCCCCCCCCCTGTTTCTCTCTCTATCTCCCCCTCTCTCCCCCCCCCCCTCTCTCTCTCTCTCTCTCTACCTCTCCCTCTCCCCCTCTCTCTCCCTGTCTTCCCCCTGCCTCTCTCTGTCTCTCCCCTGTCCCCCCCCCCTCTCTCTCTCGCTCTCTCTACGTCTCTCTATCCCACTCTCTCTCCCTGCCTCTCCCTGTCTCTCCCCTGTCCCCCCCCCTCTCTCTCTCTACCTCTCTCTCTCCCACTCTCTCTCCCTGTCTCCCCCCCTCTCTCTCTCTCTCTCTACCTCTCTCTCCCCCTGCCTCTCCCTGTCTCTCCCCTGTCCCCCCCCTCTCTCTCTCTACCTCTCTCTCTCCCTGTCTCCCCCCCCTCTCTCTCTCTCTCCCTGTCTTCCCCCTGCCTCTCTCTGCCTCTCCCCTGTCTCCCCCCTCTCTCTCTCTACCTCTCTCTCTCCCACTCTCTCTCCCTGTCCCCCCCCCCCTCTCTCTCTCTCTACCTCTCTCTCTCCCCCTGCCTCTCCCTGTCTCTCCCCTGTCCCCCCCCCCCTTCTCCCCCTACTCCCCCTCTCTCCCCCCCCCCCTCTCTCTCTCTCTACCTCTCTCTCTCCCACTCTCTCTCCCTGTCCCCCCCCCTCTCTCTCTCTCTCTCTACCTCTCTCTCTCCCCCTGCCTCTCCATGTCTCTCCCCTGTCTCCCCCCCCTCTCTCTCTCTACCTCTCTCACTCCCCCTGCCTCTCCCTGTCTCTCCCCTGTCCCCCCCCCCCCCTCTTTCTCTCTCTATCTCCCCCCCCCCCCCCCCCTCTCTCTCGCTCTCTCTCTCTCTACCTCTCTCTCTCCCACTCTCTCTCCCTGTCTCCCCCTGCCTCTCCCTGTCTCTCCCCCTGCCTCTCCCCTCTCCTCTTGCACAGGAGGGCATTCATCCCTTGCCAGGTGAGGGTGTGGGCAAGTTCACTGCGTGTCTGTGTTGGCTTCCTCATTTTAAGGACTAACCCGTAGTTAAACCATTTAAGACTGGTCATCCCACTGAAAGGTGGTTTTTATTTTTTCTCTCCAAGTGATTCACGGGACTTAAGCACCCAGCGATGTTGGTGTTGTTTACAGGCAGACGTTAGAGAGTTTGAGAGGCTGTCATCTTCAATAACAAGAGTCATGTTTAGGGGTGTGTGTGTGTGGTTTGGGCGTACCTGTGTGTGTGTGTGTGTGTGTGTGGTTTGGGCATACCTGTGTGTGTGTGGTTTGGGCGTATCTGTGGGTGTGTGGTTTGGGCGTACCTGTGTGTGTGTGTGTGGTTTGGGCGTACCTGTGGGGGTGTGTGTGTGTGTGTGTGGTTTGGGCGTACCTGTGTGTGTGTGTGGTTTGGCCGTACCTGTGGGGGTGTGTGTGTGTGTGTGTGTGTGTGTGGTTTGGCCGTACCTGTGGGGGGGGGGGGGGGGGGGGGGTTGGCCGTACCTGTGGGGGTGTGTGTGTGTGTGGTTTGGGCGTACCTGTGGGGGTATGTGGTTTGGAAGTACCTGTAGGTGTGTGTGTGTGTGTGTGTGGTTTGGGAGTACCTGTGGGTGTGTGTGTGGTTTGGCCGTACCTGTGGGGGGGGGGGGGGGTGTGTGTGGTTTGGCCGTACCTGTGGGGGTGTGTGTGTGTGTGGTTTGGGCGTACCTGTGGGGGTATGTGGTTTGGAAGTACCTGTAGGTGTGTGTGTGGTTTGGGAGTACCTGTGGGTGTGTGTGTGTGGTTTGGCCGTACCTGTGGGGGTGTGTGTGGTTTGGGCGTACCTGTGGGGGGGGGTGTGTGGTTTGGCCGTACCTGTGGGGGTGTGTGTGTGTGTGGTTTGGGCGTACCTGTGGGGGTATGTGGTTTGGAAGTACCTGTAGGTGTGTGTGTGTGTGGTTTGGGAGTACCTGTGGGTGTGTGTGTGTGGTTTGGGCGTACCTGTGGGGGTGTGTGTGTGTGTGGTTTGGGCGTACCTGTGGGGGTATGTGGTTTGGAAGTACCTGTAGGTGTGTGTGTGTGTGTGGTTTGGGAGTACCTGTGGGTGTGTGTGGTTTGGCCGTACCTGTGGGGGTGTGTGTGGTTTGGGCGTACCTGTGGGGGGGTGTGTGTGTGGTTTGGGCGTACTTGTGGGGGTGTGTGTGGTTTGGGCGTACCTGTGTGTGTGTGTGTGTGGTTTGGCCATACCTGTGGGGGTGTGTGGTTTGGCCATACCTGTGGGGGTGTGTGTGTGTGTGGTTTGGGCGTACCTGTGGGGGTATGTGGTTTGGAAGTACCTGTAGGTGTGTGTGTGTGTGTGGTTTGGGCGTACCTGTGTGTGTGTGTGTGTGGTTTGGCCGTACCTGTGGGGGTATGTGGTTTGGAAGTACCTGTAGGTGTGTGTGTGTGTGTGGTTTGGGAGTACCTGTGGGTGTGTGTGTGGTTTGGCCGTACCTGTGGGGGGGGGGGGTTGGCCGAACCTGTGGGGGTGTGTGTGTGTGTGGTTTGGGCGTACCTGTGGGGGTATGTGGTTTGGAAGTACCTGTAGGTGTGTGTGTGGTTTGGGAGTACCTGTGGGTGTGTGTGTGTGGTTTGGCCGTACCTGTGGGGGTGTGTGTGGTTTGGGCGTACCTGTGGGGGGGTGTGTGTGGTTTGGCCGTACCTGTGGGGGTGTGTGTGTGGTTTGGGCGTACCTGTGGGGGTATGTGGTTTGGAAGTACCTGTAGGTGTGTGTGTGTGTGTGGTTTGGGAGTACCTGTGGGTGTGTGTGGTTTGGGCGTACCTGTGGGGGTATGTGGTTTGGAAGTACCTGTAGGTGTGTGTGTGTGTGTGGTTTGGGAGTACCTGTGGGTGTGTGTGTGTGGTTTGGCCGTACCTGTGGGGGTGTGTGTGTGGTTTGGCCGTACCTGTGGGGGTGTGTGTGGTTTGGGCGTACCTGTGGGGGGGTGTGTGTGTGGTTTGGGCGTACTTGTGGGGGTGTGTGTGGTTTGGGCGTACCTGTGTGTGTGTGTGTGTGTGTGGTTTGGCCATACCTGTGGGGGTGTGTGGTTTGGCCATACCTGTGGGGGTGTGTGGTTTGGCCGTACCTGTGGGGGTGTGTGTGTGGTTTGGGCGTACCTGTGGGGGTATGTGGTTTGGAAGTACCTGTAGGTGTGTGTGTGTGTGTGGTTTGGGAGTACCTGTGGGTGTGTGTGTGTGGTTTGGCCGTACCTGTGGGGGTGTGTGTGTGTGTGGTTTGGGCGTACCTGTGGGGGTATGTGGTTTGGAAGTACCTGTAGGTGTGTGTGTGTGTGGTTTGGGAGTACCTGTGGGTGTGTGTGTGTGGTTTGGCCGTACCTGTGGGGGTGTGTGTGGTTTGGGCGTACCTGTGGGGGGGTGTGTGTGTGGTTTGGGCGTACTTGTGGGGGTGTGTGTGGTTTGGGCGTACCTGTGTGTGTGTGTGTGTGTGTGGTTTGGCCATACCTGTGGGGGTGTGTGGTTTGGCCATACCTGTGGGGGTGTGTGGTTTGGCCACACCTGGGGGTTTGTGTGGTTTGGCCATACCTGTGGGGGTGTGTGTGTGTGTGTGTTGGGCGTACCTGTGGGGGTGTGTGTGTGTGTGTGTTGGGCGTACCTGTGGGGGTACCCTGTACTTGTACGTAGGAACGCAGTGTGATGTCAGCGGAGCCCCCCGACTCCAGAGGGATGGGGTGGGCATGGAAGTGCCTGAGCATATCTGACACGGTGTGGAACCACAGATGATGAACATGACACTGACCGTTACCATTCACCGACAGACGCAGGTGCTGGGGGGCAGAGAGAGGAGGAGAGAGAGGGGGGAAGGAGGGAGGGAGGGAGGGAGAGAAAGAGGGAGAGAGGGAGAGGGAGAAAGAGGGAGAGAGGGAGGGAGGGGGAGGGAGGGGAGAAAGAGAGAGAGGGAATTATGAGTAATATACACTGCGTACATCAAACATTAGGAACAGCTTCCTAATAATGAGTTGTCTCCTCCCTCAGAACACCTTCCTAATAATGAGTTGTCTCCTCCCTCAGAACACCTTCCTAATAATGAGTTGTCTCCTCCCTCAGAACACCTTCCTAATAATGAGTTGTCTCCTCCCTCAGAACACCTTCCTAATAATGAGTTGTCTCCTCCCTCAGAACACCTTCCTAATAATGAGTTGTCTCCTCCCTCAGAACACCTTCCTAATAATGAGTTGTCTCCTCCCTCAGAACACCTTCCTAATAATGAGTTGTCTCCTCCCTCAGAACACCTTCCTAATAATGAGTTGTCTCCTTCAATTCATCGGGGTCATGAACTCTACAAGGTGTCTAAAGCGTTCCACAGGGATGCTGGTCCATGTTGACTCTACAAGGTGTCTAAAGCATTCCACAGGGATGCTGGCCCATGTTGACTCTACAAGGTGTCTAAAGCGTTCCACAGGGATGCTGGTCCATGTTGACTCTACAAGGTGTCTAAAGCCTTCCACAGGGATGCTGGACCATGTTGACTCTACAAGGTGTTGAAAGCGTTCCACAGGGATGCTGGCCCATGTTGACTCTACAAGGTGTCTAAAGCGTTCCACAGGGATGCTGGTCCATGTTGACTCCAATGCTCCCCACAGTTGTCTAGTTAGCTGGATGTCCTTTGGGTAGTGGACCATTCTTGATACAACACGGGAAACATTCACACACAGATACACAACTCAAACCGGTGTGCTGGTACTACCATACCCTGTTCAAAGACGCGTAAATATGTTGTCTTGCCTCATTCACCCTCTGAGTGGCACAAATACACAATCCATGTCTCAATTGTCTCAAGGCTTAAACATCCTTCTTTGACCCTGTCTCCACCCTTGATCTACACTGATTGAAGTGGATTTAACAGGTGACATCAATAAGGGGTCATAGTTTTCACCTGGATTCACTTGGTCAGTCTGTGTCATGGAAAGAGCAGGTGTTCCTAATGTTTTGTAGACTCAGTATATAGTTTCACTTCTAACACTGTACATTGAGAGAGATTGAAAGAGACAGAGAGAGACAGAGAGAGAGAGAGAGACAGAGAGAGACAGAGAGAGCGAGAGAGAGAGAGAGAGAGAGAGAGAGCGAGAGACAGAGAGAGACAGAGAGAGACAGAGAGAGACAGACAGAAAGAGAGACAGAGAGAGACAGACAGAGAGAGAGACAGAGAGAGAGACAGAGAGAGAGAGAGACAGAGAGAGAGAGACAGAGAGAGAGACAGAGAGAGAGAGAGAGACAGAGAGAGAGAGAGAGAGAGAGAGAGACAGAGAGAGAGAGAGAGACAGAGAGAGAGAGATAGAGAGGGGGGGCAGAGAAAGAGAGGGGGAGACAGAGAAAGAGACCACTGTGACTGACCCAAACTTAAGGAAAGCTTTGACTATGTACAGACTCAGAGAGAGGCCGCCGTAGGAAGACCTGGCTCTCAAGGGAAGACAGGCTATGTGCACACTGCTTACAAAATGAGGTGGAAACTGAGCTGCACTTCCTAACCTAATGCCAAATGTATGACCATATTAGAGACACATATTTCCCTCAGGTTACACAGATCCACAAAGAATTAGAAAACAAACCCAAACAGGACATAATGCTGAACTGTCGGAGGAGAGTCACAGAATGCCAAGACTGACACCGGAGGAGAGTCACAGAATGCCAAGACTGACACTGGAGGAGAGTCACAGAATGCCAAGACTGACACTGGAGGAGAGTCACAGAATGCCAAGACTGACACCGGAGGAGAGTCACAGAATGCCAAGACTGACACTGGAGGAGAGTCACAGAATGCCAAGACTGACACCGGAGGAGAGTCACAGAATGCCAAGACTGACACTGGAGGAGAGTCACAGAATGCCAAGACTGACACTGGAGGAGAGTCACAGAATGCCAAGACTGACACTGGAGGAGAGTCACAGAATGCCCTGACTGACACTGGAGGAGAGTCACAGAATGCCAAGACTGACACTGGAGGAGAGGAGAAGAGCCCTGACTCCCTGAGACTGACACCGGAGGAGAGGAGAAGAGCCCTGACTCCCTGAGACTGACACCGAAGGAGAGCCCTGACTTCCTGAGACTGACACCGAAGGAGAAGAGCCCTGACTTCCTGAGACTGACACTGGAGGAGAGGAGAAGAGCCCTGACTTCCTGAGACTGACACTGGAGGAGAGGAGAAGAGCCCTGACTCCCTGAGACTGACACCGAAGGAGAGGAGAAGAGCCCTGACTTCCTGAGACTGACACTGGAGGAGAGGAGAAGAGCCCTGACTCCCTGAGACTGACACCGAAGGAGAAGAGCCCTGACTCCCTGAGACTGACACCGGAGGAGAGGAGCCCTGACTCCCTGAGACTGACACCGAAGGAGAGCCCTGACTTCCTGAGACTGACACCGAAGGAGAAGAGCCCTGACTTCCTGAGACTGACACCGAAGGAGAAGAGCCCTGACTTCCTGAGACTGACACTGGAGGAGAGGAGAAGAGCCCTGACTCCCTGAGACTGACACCGAAGGAGAAGAGCCCTGACTCCCTGAGACTGACACTGGAAGAGAGGAGCCCTGACTCCCTGAGACTGACACCGAAGGAGAAGAGCCCTGACTCCCTGAGACTGACACCGAAGGAGAAGAGCCCTGACTCCCTGAGACTGACACCGAAGGAGAAGAGCCCTGACTTCCTGAGACTGACACTGGAGGAGAGGAGAAGAGCCCTGACTCCCTGAGACTGACACCGAAGGAGAAGAGCCCTGACTCCCTGAGACTGACACCGAAGGAGAAGAGCCCTGACTCCCTGAGACTGACACCGAAGGAGAAGAGCCCTGACTCCCTGAGACTGACACCGAAGGAGAGCCCTGACTTCCTGAGACTGACACCGGAGGAGAGGAGAAGAGCCCTGACTATGTGAGACTGACACCGAAGGAGAGGAGAAGAGCCCTGACTATGTGAGACTGACACCGGAGGAGAGGAGAAGAGCCCTGACTTCCTGAGACTGACACCAGAGGAGAGGAGAAGAGCCCTGACTATGTGAGACTGACACCGAAGGAGAAGAGCCCTGACTTCCTGAAACTGACACCGAAGGAGAAGAGCCCTGACTTCCTGAGACTGACACTGGAGGAGAGGAGAAGAGCCCTGACTATGTGAGACTGACACCGAAGGAGAAGAGCCCTGACTCCCTGAGACTGACACTGAAGGAGAAGAGCCCTGACTCCCTGAGACTGACACTGGAAGAGAGGAGCCCTGACTCCCTGAGGCTGACACCGAAGGAGAAGAGCCCTGACTCCCTGAGACTGACACCGAAGGAGAAGAGCCCTGACTCCCTGAGACTGACACCGAAGGAGAAGAGCCCTGACTTCCTGAGACTGACACTGGAGGAGAGGAGAAGAGCCCTGACTCCCTGAGACTGACACCGAAGGAGAAGAGCCCTGACTTCCTGAGACTGACACCGAAGGAGAAGAGCCCTGACTCCCTGAGACTGACACCGAAGGAGAAGAGCCCTGACTCCCTGAGACTGACACCGAAGGAGAAGAGCCCTGACTCCCTGAGACTGACACCGAAGGAGAAGAGCCCTGACTCCCTGAGACTGACACCGAAGGAGAAGAGCCCTGACTCCCTGAGACTGACACCGAAGGAGAGCCCTGACTTCCTGAGACTGACACCGGAGGAGAGGAGAAGAGCCCTGACTATGTGAGACTGACACCGAAGGAGAGGAGAAGAGCCCTGACTATGTGAGACTGACACCAGAGGAGAGGAGAAGAGCCCTGACTTCCTGAGACTGACACCAGAGGAGAGGAGAAGAGCCCTGACTATGTGAGACTGACACCGAAGGAGAGGAGAAGAGCCCTGACTATGTGAGACTGACACCGGAGGAGAGGAGAAGAGCCCTGACTTCCTGAGACTGACACCAGAGGAGAGGAGAAGAGCCCTGACTATGTGAGACTGACACCGAAGGAGAAGAGCCCTGACTTCTTGAGACTGACACCGAAGGAGAGCCCTGACTTCCTGAGAATGACACCGAAGGAGAAGAGCCCTGACTTCTTGACTGACACCGAAGGAGAAGAGCCCTGACTCCCTGAGGCTGACACCGAAGGAGAGCCCTGACTTCCTGAGGCTGACACCGAAGGAGAGCCCTGACTTCCTGAGACTGACACAGGAGGAGAGGAGAAGAGCCCTGACTATGTGAGACTGACACCGGAGGAGAGGAGAAGAGCCCTGACTATGTGAGACTGACCCCGGAGGAGAGGAGAAGAGCCTTGACTATGTGAGACTGACCCCGGAGGAGAGGACAAGAGCCCTGACTTCCTGAGACTGACACTGGAGGAGAGGAGAAGAGCCCTGACTATCAGCCTCAGATGGCATGGTAACAGACCTGCTGTCCCAGAGGGCATGGTAACAGACCTGCTGCCCCAGAGGGCATGGTAACAGACCTGCTGCCCCAGAGGCCATGGTAACAGACCTGCTGCCCCAGAGGGCATGGTAACAGACCTGCTGCCCCAGAGGCCATGGTAACAGACCTGCTGCCTCAGAGGGCATGGTAACAGACCTGCTGCCCCAGAGGGCATGGTAACAGACCTGCTGTCCCAGAGGGCATGGTAACAGACCTGCTGCCTCAGAGGTTATGGTAACAGACCTGCTGCCCCAGAGGGCATGGTAACAGACCTGCTGCCTCAGAGGGCATGGTAACAGACCTGCTGCCTCAGAGGGCATGGTAACAGACCTGCTGCCCCAGAGGGCATGGTAACAGACCTGCTGCCCCAGAGGGCATGGTAACAGACCTGCTGTCCCAGAGGGCATGGTAACAGACCTGCTGTCCCAGAGGGCATGGTAACAGACCTGCTGCCTCAGAGGGCATGGTAACAGACCTGCTGTCCCAGAGGGCATGGTAACAGACCTGCTGTCCCAGAGGGCATGGTAACAGACCGGTCTGTCTGTTTCATGAAGGAGAGGGAGAAGAGATAGGCCGCCAGTAATTGGCTCACCTTGGCGTTGCCCTGTATGTGATTGGCTCACCTTGGCGTTGCCCTGTATGTGATTGGCTCACCTTGGCATTGCCCTGTATGTGATTGGCTCACCTTGGCGTTGCCCTGTATGTGATTGACTCACCTTGGCGTTGCCCTGTATGTGATTAGCTCACCTTGGCGTTGCCCTGCATGTGATTGGCTCACCTTAGCTTTGCCCTGGAAATTAAAGGTGAGGACGTACTCCCCCGGCCGCGTCTCGCTTTGGCGAATCACAAACAGCCCGTGGCTCCTAGCGCCGCCCGCCAGCACCAGTTGGGCCGCCCGTACGCGTGACAACGTCCCGTGGAACCATGGGTAGGTTGCCAGGCTGGGGTCAGCCTCCGCCTCGGTCGCTCCCTCACCTGAAGGGAGGAGAAAAAGAGGTGAGATCACATGGTAAAGATGGACCACACCCCCTTCTGACTTCTTCTTCTTCTTCTTCAAACTATATATTTGTATGTTTAATATCGAATAATGATACGACTACCGTTCAAAAGTTTGGGGTCACTGAGAAATGTCCTTGTTTTTGAAAGAAAAGCAAGTTTTTTTTGTCCATTAAAATAACATCAAATTGATCAGAAATACAGCGTAGACATTGTTAATGTTGTAAATGACTGTAGCTGGAAATGGCAGATTTTTTTATGGAATATCTACATAAGCGTACAGAGGCCCATTATCAGCAACCATCACTCCTGTGTTCCAATGGCACGTTGTGTTAGCTAAGTTTATCATTTTAAAAGGCTAATTGATCATTAGAAAACCATTTTGCAATTATGTTTGTGCGTTCGATTACAGGATCAAAATGGCCCGAAACAAAGCACTTTCTTCTGAAACTCGTCAGTCTATTGTTGTTCTGAGAAATGAAGGCTATTCCATGTGAGAAATTGCCAAGAAACTGAAGATCTCGTACAACGCTGTGTACCACTCCCTTCATAGAACAGCGCAAACTGGCTCTAACCAGAATATAAAGAGGAGTGGGAGGCCCCGGTGCACAACTGAGCAAGAGGACAAGTACATTAGAGTGTCTAGTTTGAGAAACAGATGCCTCACAAGTCCTCAACTGGCAGCTTCATTAAACAGTACTCGCAAAACACCAGATGCTGGCCTTCTAGGCAGAGTTCCTCTGTCCAGTCTCAACGTCAACAGTGAAGAGGAGACTCCAGGATGCTGGCCTTCTAGGCAGAGTTCCTCTGTCCAGTCTCAACGTCAACAGTGAAGAGGAGACTCCGGGATGCTGGCCTTCTAGGCAGAGTTCCTCTGTCCAGTCTCAACGTCAACAGTGAAGAGGAGACTCCGGGATGCTGGCCTTCTAGGCAGAGTTCCTCTGTCCAGTCTCAACGTCAACAGTGAAGAGGCGACTCCGGGATGCTGGCCTTCTAGGCAGAGTTCCTCTGTCCAGTCTCAACGTCAACAGTGAAGAGGAGACTCCGGGATGCTGGCCTCCTAGGCAGAGTTCCTCTGTCCAGTCTCAACGTCAACAGTGAAGAGGCGACTCCGGGATTCTGCCCTTCTAGGCAGAGTTCCTCTGTCCAGTCTCAACGACAACAGTGAAGAGGTGACTCCGGGATGCTGGCCTTCTAGGCAGAGTTCCTCTGTCCAGTCTCAACGACAACAGTGAAGAGGTGACTCCGGGATGCTGGCCTTCTAGGCAGAGTTCCTCTGTCCAGTCTCAACGACAACAGTGAAGAGGTGACTCCGGGATGCTGGCCTTCTAGGCAGAGTTCCTCTGTCCAGTCTCAACGACAACAGTAAAGAGGTGACTCCGGGATGCTGGCCTTCTAGGCAGAGTTCCTCTGTCCAGTCTCAACGTCAACAGTGAAGAGGCGACTCCGGGATTCTGCCTTCTAGGCAGAGTTCCTCTGTCCAGTCTCAACGTCAACAGTGAAGAGGCGACTCCGGGATTCTGCCCTTCTAGGCAGAGTTCCTCTGTCCAGTCTCAACGACAACAGTGAAGAGGTGACTCCGGGATTCTGCCCTTCTAGGCAGAGTTCCTCTGTCCAGTCTCAACGACAACAGTGAAGAGGTGACTCCGGGATGCTGGCCTTCTAGGCAGAGTTCCTCTGTCCAGTCTCAACGACAACAGTGAAGAGGTGACTCCGGGATGCTGGCCTCCTAGGCAGAGTTCCTCTGTCCAGTCTCAACATCAACAGTGAAGAGGTGACTCCGGGATGCTGGCCTTCTAGGCAGAGTTCCTCTGTCCAGTCTCAACGTCAACAGTGAAGAGGCGACTCCGGGATTCTGCCTTCTAGGCAGAGTTCCTCTGTCCAGTCTCAACGTCAACAGTGAAGAGGCGACTCCGGGATTCTGCCTTCTAGGCAGAGTTCCTCTGTCCAGTCTCAACGTCAACAGTGAAGAGGCGACTCCGGTATGCTGCCCTTCTAGGCAGAGTTCCTCTGTCCAGTCTCAACGTCAACAGTGAAGAGGCGACTCCAGGATGCTGGCCTTCTAGGCAGAGTTCCTCTGTCCAGTCTCAACGTCAACAGTGAAGAGGAGACTCCGGGATGCTGGCCTTCTAGGCAGAGTTCCTCTGTCCAGTCTCAACGTCAACAGTGAAGAGGCGAATCCAGGATGCTGGCCTTCTAGGCAGAGTTCCTCTGTCCAGTCTCAACGACAACAGTGAAGAGGCGACTCCGGGATTCTGCCCTTCTAGGCAGAGTTCCTCTGTCCAGTCTCAACGTCAACAGTGAAGAGGCGACTCCGGGATGCTGGCCTCCTAGGCAGAGTTCCTCTGTCCAGTCTCAACGTCAACAGTGAAGAGGCGACTCCGGGATGCTGGCCTTCTAGGCAGAGTTCCTCTGTCCAGTCTCAACGTCAACAGTGAAGAGGCGACTCCGGGATGCTGGCCTTCTAGGCAGAGTTCCTCTGTCCAGTCTCAACATCAACAGTGAAGAGGTGACTCCGGGATGCTGGCCTTCTAGGCAGAGTTCCTCTGTCCAGTCTCAACATCAACAGTGAGGAGGCGACTCCGGGATGCTGGCCTTCTAGGCAGAGTTCTTCTGTCCAGTGTCTGTGTTCTTTTGTCCATCTTAATCTTTTATTTTTATTGGCCAGTCTGAGATATGGCTTTTTCTTTGCCACTTAAGCAGACACTTATCCAGGACCACCCATATGTTCTATGGCACTAATCATAGAACTACACACAGAGTCCCGATTAATTCAAAAGGATTTCAGTCGTAAAGATTTTGTCATTTAACTTTGAAAACTTGCAAACCTTTTAATGTGTCATAAACACAACCGGGTCGTGATGTTTTCATCTGATGGTCAAACAATCACTTCAAAAGGTTATCAGCGTACGTTCATCCACTCGTAATGTCCAGCCTCCAAACAGGAAGAGACTTCAGTCTCTTAACCAATAAGAAGTGTCCAACTGATTCCACGAAGAGCTGAGTGGGGGGGGGGGGGTTCTCTCCTCCTTTGTCCTCGATTGAGGAATTAAGGTCACTAAATTAGTAAGGAACTCCCCTCACTGGTCTTAATTGAAAAGGTAAAAACCACAACAACAACAAAAACCACAACAAAAACCCACAGACGCCCGGTCCTTCCGTGGAATGTTGATACTCCTGGTGTAATGACAGAGATTGTCATTGGGCCAGATTTAGTTTTTTTTTTTAACTAGGCAAGTCAGTTAAGAACAAATTCTTATTTTCAATGACGGCCTAGGAACAGGGGGTTAACTGCCTGTTCAGGGGGAGAACGACAGATTTGTATCTTGTCAGCTCGGGGATTTGAACATGAAACCTTTCGGTTACTAGTCCAACGCTCTAACCACTAGGCTACCTGCCTCCTCTACACTCTAACCACTAGGCTACCTGCCGCCTCTACGCTCTAACCACTAGGCTACCTGCCGCCTCTACGCTCTAACCACTAGGCTACCTGCCGCCTCTACGCTCTAACCACTAGGCTACCTGCCGCCTCTACGCTCTAACCACTAGGCTACCTGCCTCCTCTACTCTCTAACCACTAGGCTACCTGCCACCTCTACACTCTAACCACTAGGCTACCCTGCCGCCTCTACACTCTAACCACTAGGCTACCTGCCACCTCTACGCTCTAACCACTAGGCTACCTGCCACCTCTACGCTCTAACCACTAGGCTACCTGCCTCCTCTACACTCTAACCACTAGGCTACCTGCCACCTCTACACTCTAACCACTAGGCTACCCTGCCGCCTCTACACTCTAACCACTAGGCTACCCTGCCGCCTCTACACTCTAACCACTAGGCTACCTGCCTCCTCTACACTCTAACCACTAGGCTACCCTGCCGCCTCTACACTCTAACCACTAGGCTACCCTGCCGCCTCTACACTCTAACCACTAGGCTACCTGCCTCCTCTACACTCTAACCACTAGGCTACCCTGCCGCCTCTACACTCTAACCACTAGGCTACCTGCCTCCTCTACACTCTAACCACTAGGCTACCCTGCCGCCTCTACACTCTAACCACTAGGCTACCTGCCTCCTCTACACTCTAACCACTAGGCTACCTGCCGCCTCTACACTCTAACCACTAGGCTACCTGCCTCCTCTACACTCTAACCACTAGGCTACCCTGCCACCTCTACACTCTAACCACTAGGCTACCCTGCCGCCTCTACACTCTAACCACTAGGCTACCTGCCGCCTCTACACTCTAACCACTAGGCTACCTGCCTCCTCTACGCTCTAACCACTAGGCTACCTGCCACCTCTACACTCTAACCACTAGGCTACCTGCCACCTCTACACTCTAACCACTAGGCTACCCTGCCGCCTCTACACTCTAACCACTAGGCTACCTGCCTCCTCTACACTCTAACCACTAGGCTACCTGCCTCCTCTACGCTCTAACCACTAGGCTACCTGCCACCTCTACACTCTAACCACTAGGCTACCTGCCACCTCTACACTCTAACCACTAGGCTACCTGCCACCTCTACACTCTAACCACTAGGCTACCTGCCACCTCTACACTCTAACCACTAGGCTACCTGCCACCTCTACACTCTAACCACTAGGCTACCCTGCCGGCTCTACACTCTAACCACTAGGCTACCTGCCTCCTCTACACTCTAACCACTAGGCTACCCTGCCGCCTCTACACTCTAACCACTAGGCTACCTGCCACCTGCCACCTCTACACTCTAACCACTAGGCTACCTGCCACCTCTACACTCTAACCACTAGGCTACCTGCCACCTCTACACTCTAACCACTAGGCTACCCTGCCGCAACTACACTCTAACCACTAGGCTACCTGCCACCTCTACGCTCTAACCACTAGGCTACCTGCCACCTCTACACTCTAACCACTAGGCTACCTGCCACCTCTACGCTCTAACCACTAGGCTACCTGCCGCCTCTACGCTCTAACCACTAGGCTACCCTGCCGGCTCTACACTCTAACCACTAGGCTACCTGCCTCCTCTACACTCTAACCACTAGGCTACCCTGCCGCCTCTACACTCTAACCACTAGGCTACCTGCCACCTCCACACTCTAACCACTAGGCTACCCTGCCACCCCTACACTCTAACCACTAGGCTACCTGCCACCTCTACACTCTAACCACTAGGCTACCTGCCGTCCCTACACTCTAACCACTAGGTTACCTGCCTCCTCTACACTCTAACCACTAGGCTACCTGCCACCTCTACACTCTAACCACTAGGCTACCTGCCACCTCTACACTCTAACCACTAGGCTACCTGCCTCCTCTACACTCTAACCACTAGGCTACCCTGCCGCCTCTACACTCTAACCACTAGGCTACCTGCCTCCTCTACACTCTAACCACTAGGCTACCCTGCCGCCTCTACACTCTAACCACTAGGCTACCTGCCTCCTCTACACTCTAACCACTAGGCTACCTGCCGCCTCTACACTCTAACCACTAGGCTACCTGCCTCCTCTACACTCTAACCACTAGGCTACCCTGCCGCCTCTACGCTCTAACCACTAGGCTACCTGCCTCCTCTACACTCTAACCACTAGGCTACCTGCCTCCTCTACGCTCTAACCACTAGGCTACCTGCCACCTCTACACTCTAACCACTAGGCTACCTGCCACCTCTACACTCTAACCACTAGGCTACCCTGCCGCCTCTACACTCTAACCACTAGGCTACCTGCCTCCTCTACACTCTAACCACTAGGCTACCTGCCGCCTCTACACTCTAACCACTAGGCTACCTGCCTCCTCTACACTCTAACCACTAGGCTACCTGCCACCTCTACACTCTAACCACTAGGCTACCTGCCACCTCTACACTCTAACCACTAGGCTACCTGCCTCCTCTACGCTCTAACCACTAGGCTACCTGCCACCTCTACACTCTAACCACTAGGCTACCTGCCACCTCTACACTCTAACCACTAGGCTACCTGCCACCTCTACACTCTAACCACTAGGCTACCTGCCACCTCTACACTCTAACCACTAGGCTACCTGCCACCTCTACACTCTAACCACTAGGCTACCCTGCCGGCTCTACACTCTAACCACTAGGCTACCTGCCTCCTCTACACTCTAACCACTAGGCTACCCTGCCGCCTCTACACTCTAACCACTAGGCTACCTGCCACCTGCCACCTCTACACTCTAACCACTAGGCTACCTGCCACCTCTACACTCTAACCACTAGGCTACCTGCCACCTCTACACTCTAACCACTAGGCTACCCTGCCGCAACTACACTCTAACCACTAGGCTACCTGCCACCTCTACGCTCTAACCACTAGGCTACCTGCCACCTCTACACTCTAACCACTAGGCTACCTGCCACCTCTACGCTCTAACCACTAGGCTACCTGCCGCCTCTACGCTCTAACCACTAGGCTACCCTGCCGGCTCTACACTCTAACCACTAGGCTACCTGCCTCCTCTACACTCTAACCACTAGGCTACCCTGCCGCCTCTACACTCTAACCACTAGGCTACCTGCCACCTCCACACTCTAACCACTAGGCTACCCTGCCACCCCTACACTCTAACCACTAGGCTACCTGCCTCCTCTACACTCTAACCACTAGGCTACCCTGCCGCCTCTACACTCTAACCACTAGGCTACCTGCCTCCTCTACACTCTAACCACTAGGCTACCTGCCGCCTCTACACTCTAACCACTAGGCTACCTGCCTCCTCTACACTCTAACCACTAGGCTACCCTGCCGCCTCTACGCTCTAACCACTAGGCTACCTGCCTCCTCTACACTCTAACCACTAGGCTACCTGCCTCCTCTACGCTCTAACCACTAGGCTACCTGCCACCTCTACACTCTAACCACTAGGCTACCTGCCACCTCTACACTCTAACCACTAGGCTACCCTGCCGCCTCTACACTCTAACCACTAGGCTACCTGCCTCCTCTACACTCTAACCACTAGGCTACCTGCCGCCTCTACACTCTAACCACTAGGCTACCTGCCTCCTCTACACTCTAACCACTAGGCTACCTGCCACCTCTACACTCTAACCACTAGGCTACCTGCCACCTCTACACTCTAACCACTAGGCTACCCTGCCGCCTCTACACTCTAACCACTAGGCTACCTGCCTCCTCTACACTCTAACCACTAGGCTACCTGCCACCTCTACACTCTAACCACTAGGCTACCTGCCACCTCTACACTCTAACCACTAGGCTACCCTGCCGCCTCTACACTCTAACCACTAGGCTACCTGCCTCCTCTACACTCTAACCACTAGGCTACCTGCCACCTCTACACTCTAACCACTAGGCTACTTGCCACCTCTACACTCTAACCACTAGGCTACCTGCCTCCTCTACACTCTAACCACTAGGCTACCCTGCCACCTCTACACTCTAACCACTAGGCTACCTGCCTCCTCTACACTCTAACCACTAGGCTACCTGCCTCCTCTACACTCTAACCACTAGGCTACCCTGCCACCTCTACACTCTAACCACTAGGTTACCTGCCTACTCTACACTCTAACCACTAGGCTACCTACCTCCTCTACACTCTAACCACTAGGCTACATGCCTCCCCACTCTAACCACTAGGCTACCTGCCACCCCTACACTCTAACCACTAGGCTACCCTGCCACCTCTACACTCTAACCACTAGGCTACCTGCCTCCTCTACACTCTAACCACTAGGCTACCTGCCACCTCAACACTCTAACCAATAGGCTACCCTGCCACCTCTACACTCTAACCACTAGGCTACCTGCCTCCTCTACACTCTAACCACTAGGCTACCTGCCACCTCTACACTCTAACCACTAGGCTACCTGCCACCCCTACACTCTAACCACTAGGCTACCTGCCACCTTTACACTCTAACCACTAGGCTACCTGCCTCCTCTACACTCTAACCACTAGGCTACCCTGCCGCCTCTACACTCTAACCACTAGGCTACCTACCTCCTCTACACTCTAACCACTAGGCTACCTACCTCCTCTACACTCTAACCACTAGGCTACCGCCCAGATTGACCGTGTACACTGCAGTCCGACCGTGTCTCGATGTGGGCAACTCATCTCTGCCTTGGCCAAACTGTGTTTTGAAGAGTAGGCTTTACCACTCGTTGTCAAGTCCATTTCGTCCGCGCCTCTGACAAGCGGTAATGGTAACGGTAATGGTAACGGTAATGGTAGCGGTAATGGTAACGGTAATGGTAACGGTAATGGTAACGGTAACGGTAACGGTAACGGTAACGGTAATGGTAACGGTAACGGTAACGGTAACGGTAATGGTAACGGTAACGGTAACGGTAACGGTAACGGGGTGTAATGTCTGTTTTCTTCACATTGTGTTTTAATAATTGTGATAGGCTCAGGTGTTTACGGCCTAATCCTCTGCTATTTATTTACATTCACACCTGGTTTTATCCAAAAACGACAGTCGTACAGTTGATGTTTCGGGCGGACCCGGGAATCAAACACACTATCCTGCCTTGCAAGCGCTCCCTACCAGCCGAGCCTACAGTTCCTCTTACCTGGGGCGGGGCTTTTCCCCTGGGCCTCTGGGCACTGGAGGAAACGCCCCAGGGGGACATGGGAAGGGTGCTGGGTGAAGGGTAGTTCTCTGCAGTGGACAGAGGGGGCGCTATACAGTGCTGCTGCTGAGCCACAGGATCTGTCAGGGACACGATGGACACCTGGACACAAACAACACAACATACTCTACGTAACATGACACAACATTACACGGCAGCCAGATTGACAGCACATCCATTTCCTCTCAAAAGGCAATGTGTGAGGTTAAGTTACGTGTGTGTCTGTATGTGTGTGTGTGTGTGTGTCTGTATGTGTGTTTGTGTTTGTTTGTCTCACCCTCTGACAGAAGCTCACAGCTGCAGGAGGCCACCATGGAGAACTCTTTAGACGCCTGGCCGTTGGGACATGACGCCAGCTCAATGTCATCTCCACTGTCCCTGTGCCACACACACACACACACACACACACACACACACACACACACACACACACACACACACACACACACACACACACACACACACACACACACACAGACACACACACACACACACACAATGTATGTCTGTTTACGGCCGTCCAAAAAACACGCCGAGACTGAACAGACAAACTCACTGTACCAGAGGAACTCAGCGTGAAATAGTGTGAGAGAGGGGGGGGTGGGGGATCTGTCAAAAGCTCTCTTACAGGGTGATTAATTGACTGTGAGCTGTTCCCTCCCTCCCTCCTTAGTGAACAGTAAATATTTATCCCTCCATTTACCCAGGGTCCATGCAGTCCTGGATGTCAGACACCCAGGAGTTTTTTTGCAGCGAGTCGATGGTCTCCAAGATATATTCACCTCCATTTCCCACCTGTAGAGAGAAAACAAACCACAGAACAGTTACTGTTTGTGAGTCCAGAGGAGAGACAGACACACTTCTGAACACACTGCAAGAAAGAGAAGTAGGCAGTTAGTTTGGTTTTGTCGGGTCAGGTAGTCGTGTCTAAAAGGTAATGTTGTGAGAGAACAGAACAGGGAGAAGACAGGGTTGTGTTGTGAGAGAACAGAACAGGGAGAAGACAGGGTTGTGTTGTGAGAGGTAGAACAGGGAGAAGACAGGGTAATATTGTGAGAGAACAGAACAGGGAGAAGACATGGTAATGTTGCGTGATGATTTCTTACCCTTACCTTCAGGACGAAGGTGTTGTCTCTGTCAGGCATCTCCAGGGGCATGGTGGTCCTCACCTCCACGATGGCAGACAGAGGGATGCTCACCTTGGGCTTTGATGACTGTTGGACACACACACACACACACACACACACACACACACACACACCACACACACACACACACACACACACACACACACACACACACACACACACACACACACACACACACCCCAATCCTTTTAGATGTCAATTAAAAAGTGCTCTGTCTGTGTGTGTGTGTGTGTGTGTGTGTGTGTGTGTGTGTGTGTGTGTGTGTGTGTATTGTCGTAGAGGTTTATCAGTTGATCTGACTGCTCTTCATCTTCATCTTCATCTCCCTGTAGGACTGACTAGCTGTCCTGAGTCCTCCACTCAGCTCATCTCCCTGTGTGACTGACTAGCTGTCCTGAGTCCTCCACTCCACTCAGCTCATCTCCCTGTAGGACTGACTAGCTGTCCTGAGTCCTCCACTCAGCTCATCTCCCTGTAGGACTGACTAGCTGTCCTGAGTCCTCCACTCCACTCAGCTCATCTCCCTGTAGGACTGACTAGCTGTCCTGAGTCCTCCACTCAGCTCATCTCCCTGTGTGACTGACTAGCTGTCCTGAGTCCTCCACTCAGCTCATCTCATCTCCATGTGTGACTGACTAGCTGTCCTGAGTCCTCCACTCCACTCAGCTCATCTCCCTGTAGGACTGACTAGCTGTCCTGAGTCCTCCACTCAGCTCATCTCCCTGTGTGACTGACTAGCTGTCCTGAGTCCTCCACTCCACTCATCTCATCTCCATGTGTGACTGACTAGCTGTCCTGAGTCCTCCACTCCACTCATCTCATCTCCATGTGTGACTGACTAGCTGTCCTGAGTCCTCCACTCCACTCAGCTCAGCTCATCTCCATGTGTGACTGACTAGCTGTCCTGAGTCCTCCACTCCACTCAGCTCATCTCCATGTGTGACTGACTAGCTGTCCTGAGTCCTCCACTCCACTCATCTCCATGTGTGACTGACTAGCTGTCCTGAGTCCTCCACTCCACTCAGCTCAGCTCGTCTGTCTGTCTGTCTGTCTGTCTGTCTGTCTGTCTGTCTGTCTGTCTGTCTGTCTGTCTGTCTGTCTGTCTGTCTGTCTGTCTGTCGTCTGTCTGTCTGTCTGTCTGTCTGTCTGTCTGTCTGTCTTCTGTCTGTCTGTCTGGCTGTCTGTCTGTCTGTCTTCTGTCTGTCTGTCTGTCTGTCTGTCTGTCTGTCTGTCTGTCTGTCTGTCTGTCTGTCTGTCTGTCTGTCTGTCTGTCTGTCTGTCTGTCTGTCTGTCTGTCTGTCTGTCTGTCTGTCTGTCTGTCTGTCTGTCTGTCTGTCTGTCTGTCTGTCTGTCTGTCTGTCTGTCTGTCTGTCTGTCTGTCTGTCTGTCTGTCTGTCTGTCTGTCTGTCTGTCTGTCTGTCTGTCTGTCTGTCTGTCTGTCTGTCTGTCTGTCTGTCTGTCTGTCTGTCTGTCTGTCTGTCTGTCTGTCTGTCTGTCTGTCTGTCTGTCTGTCTGTCTGTCTGTCTGTCTGTCTGTCTGTCTGTCTGTCTGTCTGTCTGTCTGTCTGTCTGTCTGTCTGTCTGTCTGTCTGTCTGTCTGTCTGTCTGTCTGTCTGTCTGTCTGTCTGTCTGTCTGTCTGTCTGTCTGTCTGTCTGTCTGTCTGTCTGTCTGTCTGTCTGTCTGTCTGTCTGTCTGTCTGTCTGTCTGTCTGTCTGTCTGTCTGTCTGTCTGTCTGTCTGTCTGTCTGTCTGTCTGTCTGTCTGTCTGTCTGTCTGTCTGTCTGTCTGTCTGTCTGTCTGTCTGTCTGTCTGTCTGTCTGTCTGTCTGTCTGTCTGTCTGTCTGTCTGTCTGTCTGTCTGTCTGTCTGTCTGTCTGTCTGTCTGTCTGTCTGTCTGTCTGTCTGTCTGTCTGTCTGTCTGTCTGTCTGTCTGTCTGTCTGTCTGTCTGTCTGTCTGTCTGTCTGTCTGTCTGTCTGTCTGTCTGTCTGTCTGTCTGTCTGTCTGTCTGTCTGTCTGTCTGTCTGTCTGTCTGTCTGTCTGTCTGTCTGTCTGTCTGTCTGTCTGTCTGTCTGTCTGTCTGTCTGTCTGTCTGTCTGTCTTCTGTCTGTCTGTCTGTCTGTCTGTCTGTCTGTCTGTCTGTCTGTCTGTCTGTCTGTCTGTCTGTCTGTCTGTCTGTCTGTCTGTCTGTCTGTCTGTCTGTCTGTCTGTCTGTCCTGTCCTGTCTGTCTGTCTGTCTGTCTGTCTGTCTGTCTGTCTGTCTGTCTGTCTGTTGTCTGTCTGTCTGTCTGTCTGTCTGTCTGTCGTCTGTCTGTCTGTCTGTCTGTCTGTCTGTCCTGTCTGTCTGTCCTGTCTGTCTGTCTGTCTGTCCTGTCTGTCTGGTCCTGTCTGTCTGTCTGTCTGTCTGTCTGTCTGTCTGTCTGTCTGTCTGTCTGTCCTGGTCTGTCTGTCTGTCTGTGCGTCTGTCTGTCTGTCCTGTCTGTCTGTCTGTCTGTCTGTCTGTCTGTCTGTCTGTCTGTCTGTCTGTCTGTCTGTCTGTCTGTCCTGTCCTGTCTGTCTGTCTGTCTGTCTGTCTGTCTGTCTGTCTGTCTGTCTGTCTGTCTGTCTGTCTGTCTGTCTGTCTGTCTGTCTGTCTGTCTGTCTGTCTGTCTGTCTGTCTGTCTGCCTGCCCTGCCTGCCTGCCTGCCTGCCTGCCTGCCTGCCTGCCTGCCTGCCTGCCTGCCTGTCTGCCTGCCTGCCTGCCTGCCTGCCTGCCTGCCTGCCTGCCTGCCTGCCTGCCTGCCTGTCTGTCTGTCTGTCTGTCTGTCTGTCTACCTGTCTGTCTGCCTGCCTGTCTGCTGGGAGATAGATGGTGTGCTGACGAGGCATGAAGCAGAGGCAGGGTATCCGGACAAGCCCAGGCAAGGCAGAAGTGAGACTTTATGACTCAGACATTCAGTCTCACTGACACTGTTGACTCTACAGAGCTTTGGCTTTGTGAGAACCTGGACCTCATATCCTCTCATTGTAGAAGTGCTGATCTAGGATCTGTCCAAACAAAATATAATTCATTCTGATTTAAAAGTCTAAACAGATGCCAGACCAGCACTCCTACTCTGAGAGGCTTTGTCGATACAGGGGCGGCAGGTAGCCTAGTGGTTAGAGGGGCGGCAGGTAGCCTAGTGGTTAGAGGCAGGTAGCCTAGTGGTTAGAGGGGCGGCAGGTAGCCTAGTGGTTAGAGGGGTGGCAGGTAGCCTAGTGGTTAGAGGGGCGGCAGGTAGCCTAGTGGTTAGAGGGCGGCAGGTAGACTAGTGGTTAGAGGGGCGGCAGGTAGCCTAGTGGTTAGAGGGGCGGCAGGTAGACTAGTGGTTAGAGGGGCGGCAGGTAGCCTAGTGGTTAGAGGGGCGGCAGGTAGCCTATTGGTTAGAGGGGCGGCAGGTAGCCTAGTGGTTTAGAGGGGCGGCAGGTAGCCTAGTAGTTTAGAGGGGGGGGCAGGTAGCCTAGTGGTTAGAGGCAGGTAGCCTAGTGGTTAGAGGGTAGGCAGGTAGCCTAGTGGTTAGAGGCAGGTAGCCTAGTGGTTCGAGGGGCGGCAGGTAGCTTAGTGGTTCGAGGGGGCGGCAGGTAGCTTAGTGGTTAGTACGTTGGGCCCGTAACTGAAATGTTGCTAGATCGAATCCCCGAGCTGACAAGGTCGTTTTGCCCCTGAACAAGGCAGTTATCCCACTGTTCCCTGGTAGGTTGTCATTGTCAAGAAGAATTTGTTCTTAACGGACTTCGGCCTCGTTAAATAATGTTTTTAAAATATAGAGGGGCGGCAGGTAGCCTATTGGTTAGAGGGGCGGCAGGTAGCCTAGTGGTTAGAGGGGTGGCAGGTAGCCTAGTGGTTAGAGGGGCGGCAGGTAGCCTAGTGGTTAGAGGGGCGGCAGGTAGTCTAGTGGTTAGAGGGGCGGCAGGTAGCCTAGTGGTTAGAGGGGCGGCAGGTAGCCTAGTGGTTAGAGGGGCGGCAGGTAGACTAGTGGTTAGAGGGGCGGCAGGTAGCCTAGTGGTTAGAGGGGCGGCAGGTAGACTAGTGGTTAGAGGGGCGGCAGGTAGCCTAGTGGTTAGAGGGGCGGCAGGTAGCCTATTGGTTAGAGGGGCGGCAGGTAGCCTAGTGGTTAGAGGGGTGGCAGGTAGCCTAGTGGTTAGAGGGGGCGGCAGGTAGCCTAGTGGTTAGAGGGGCGGCAGGTAGCCTAGTGGTTAGAGGGGCGGCAGGTAGCCTATTGGTTAGAGGGGCGGCAGGTAGTCTAGTGGTTAGAGGGGCGGCAGGTAGCCTAGTGGTTAGAGGGGCGGCAGGTAGCCTTGTGGTTTAGAGGGGCGGCAGGTAGCCTAGTAGTTTAGAGGGGGGGGCAGGTAGCCTAGTGGTTAGAGGCAGGTAGCCTAGTGGTTAGAGGGTAGGCAGGTAGCCTAGTGGTTAGAGGCAGGTAGCCTAGTGGTTAGAGGGGCGGCAGGTAGCTTAGTGGTTCGAGGGGCGGCAGGTAGCTTAGTGGTTAGTACGTTGGGCCCGTAACTGAAATGTTGCTAGATCGAATCCCCGAGCTGACAAGGTCGTTTTGCCCCTGAACAAGGCAGTTATCCCACTGTTCCCTGGTAGGTTGTCATTGTCAAGAAGAATTTGTTCTTAACGGACTTCGGCCTCGTTAAATAATGTTTTTAAAATATAGAGGGGCGGCAGGTAGCCTATTGGTTAGAGGGGCGGCAGGTAGCCTAGTGGTTAGAGGGGTGGCAGGTAGCCTAGTGGTTAGAGGGGCGGCAGGTAGCCTAGTGGTTAGAGGGGCGGCAGGTAGTCTAGTGGTTAGAGGGGCGGCAGGTAGCCTAGTGGTTAGAGGGGCGGCAGGTAGCCTAGTGGTTAGAGGGGCGGCAGGTAGCCTAGTAGTTTAGAGGGGGGGGCAGGTAGCCTAGTGGTTAGAGGCAGGTAGCCTAGTGGTTAGAGGGTAGGCAGGTAGCCTAGTGGTTAGAGGCAGGTAGCCTAGTGGTTAGAGGGGCGGCAGGTAGCTTAGTGGTTCGAGGGGCGGCAGGTAGCTTAGTGGTTAGTACGTTGGGCCCGTAACTGAAATGTTGCTAGATCGAATCCCCGAGCTGACAAGGTCGTTTTGCCCCTGAACAAGGCAGTTATCCCACTGTTCCCTGGTAGGTTGTCATTGTCAAGAAGAATTTGTTCTTAACGGACTTCGGCCTCGTTAAATAATGTTTTTAAAATATTTTTTTAATAAAAATAAAACAGGCCCTGATAACCTTAGTGAAGCAGTCACTTCTGAGTCTCCGTTGAGACATGCAGGTCTTTTAGGGAACACATGGTCATTAGTCTGTTGAGACATGCAGGTCTTTTAGGGAACACTTGGTCATTAGTCTGTTGAGACATGCAGGTCTTTTAGGGAACACATGGTCATTAGTCTGTTGAGACATGCAGGTCTTTTAGGGAACACTTGGTCATTAGTCTGTTGAGACATGCAGGTCTTTTAGGGAACACTTGGTCATTAGTCTGTTGAGACATGCAGGTCTTTTAGGGAACACTTGGTCATTAGTCTGTTGAGACATGCAGGTTTTTTAGGGAACACACGATCATTAGTCTGTTGAGACATGCAGGTTTTTTAGGGAACACACGATCATTAGTCTGTTGAGACATGCAGGTTTTTTAGGGAACACACGATCATTAGTCTGTTGAGACATGCAGGTTTTTTAGGGAACACATGATCATTAGTCTGTTGAGACATGCAGGTTTTTTAGGGAACACGTGATCATTAGTCTGTTGAGACATGCAGGTTTTTTAGGGAACACATGATCATTAGTCTGTTGAGACATGCAGGTCTTTTAGGGAACACATGATCATTAGTCTGTTGAGACATGCAGGTTTTTTAGGGAACACATGATCATTAGTCTGTTGAGACATGCAGGTCTTTTAGGGAACACATGATCATTAGTCTGTTGAGACATGCAGGTTTTTTAGTGCCCCACTTTGGGTCCCAAAGGACCAGGATGAAGAACCGCTGCTCGGTGTCATATCGAATCTAACATCCATGGAAATCCCTCTATATGGCTACATCCACTCATATCTCTCCCCATAAAGCCATGTGTTCCTGGGTGAGTTTCCTCAGTCAGCTCCCTCCCTCCCTCCCTCCCTCCCTCCCTCCCTCCCTCCCTCCCTCCCTCCCTCCCTCCCTCCCTCCCTCCCTCCCCACACCCACCTCCCGACCCCCACACCCACCTCCCGACCCCCACACCCACCTCCCGACCCCCATGACCCCCACACCCACCTCCCGACCCCCATGACCCCCACACCCACCTCCCGACCCCCATGACCCCCACACCCACCTCCTGACCCCCATGACCCCCACACCCACCTCCCGACCCCCATGACCCCCACACCCACCTCCTGACCCCCATGACCCCCACACCCACCTCCCGACCCCCATGACCCCCACACCCACCTCCTGACCCCTATAACCCCCACACCCACCTCCTGACCCCCATGACCCCTCTAATAGTCAGTTGCACAGCATCAGTCTTCTTTTGTTACCTTAAGGTCAGAGCCAGTGATCATAGACATATACTTTTTATGTGTGTGTGTGTGTGTGTGTGTGTGTGTGTGTGTGTGTGTGTGTGTGTGTGTGTCCACGTCCTTATACTGTAACTCTACCTTGGGTGGCACATAGAATTCCAACAGGAACTTGTCACCCCCTTCGTCCCTCCTGGTCTTCCTCAGCAGCAACCTACACTTCTGCCACTGTGGCACCCCTATACAGTTAGTATCATCAGCTACCATGTAACGCAGAGCCCCCTCTCTCTGGATCTCCAGCAGCTCAGCCTTGTGCCCCTGAGACCCCCTGGGAAGACGCAGTCTCTGGGACCATCTCTCCCCCCCTGGCTCCCCTCCTCCGTTGACCCGTCTGACCCCTCCGGACCCCACTACGGGGTCTGGTTCAGGGGAGGCGTGGCGGTGCCAGATCTCCTTTACCCCGCCCACCACACACAGACTCATGTTCCTCAGAGAGAATCCCTTCTTGAAGCGGGCCTTGGGGTGTCCCACTGACACGTCCTCTGAGCTGCGTGACTGGCCCAGAGCAGAGGGTTTGTGGGAGGGCTGGGGGGTGCGGGAGGTGGCCATAGAGGAGGAACTACCTCCTCCTATCCCTTCTAGTCCTAAACCTCCACTGTCCATACTGTCCAGGGACTCGCTGGAGGCACCGGCGTCCTTGCGCCGCTGGTAGAGGTCGTTGTGTCCGTAGGGCAGAAGGCAGCCCTGGATCCCCAGGAAGGGAACAATGCTGTATTTGGGGGGAGCGTTGGAGCCGTCGTCCCCTGGCAAGAGCGAGGCCTGGTGGTCCCTGGCCTGGGTGACAGCAGCAGAGAAACACTCCAGGAAGTGTCTGGCGAAGTGCTGCGAGAAGCTGCTGTCGGCGCCCGGGGCGTCGTAGCACGGGTTCTCCGTCAGGAAGCGGCGGAACTTGTGGGCAAAGTCGGAGGCGGAGGCACGGGCATGGAGCTCGCAGAACTCTCGCCAGTCGGGCAGCGGGCATGAGGAGGAGAACTCCGGGCTGCCGGGCACTGCAGCTCCGTTCATCACTGGGCCATCACCATGCCAACCCGCCTGAGGGAGGTGACAGAAGGAAAGATAGAGAGAGAGACATGTTAGAGAGTGTGGGGGGGGGCGGTTATTTCAGTACCAAGCCCTGCCAACATACTGTGTGTGTGTGTGTGTGTGTGTGTCTGTGTCTGTGTGTGTGTCTGTGTGTGTGTGTGTGTGTGTGTCTGTGTGTGTGTGTGTCTGTGTGTGTCTGTCTGTGTGTGTGTGTCTGTGTCTGTGTGTGTGTGTGTGTCTGTGTGTGTGTGTGTGTGTGTGTGTGTGTCTGTGTGTGTGTGTGTGTGTGTGTGTGTGTGTGTGTGTGTGTGTGTGTGTGTGTGTGTGTGTGTGTGTGTCTGTGTCTGTGTGTGTGTGTGTGTGTGTGTGTGTGTGTGTGTCTGTCTGTGTCTGTGTGTGTGTCTGTGTCTGTGTCTGTGTGTGTCACCAATAGCAAGGAAAGAGACATTACAGTGAGAATGTGTGGGATCCTAGGATTTACAAAGGACAGCACCAACAGAATAACAGTCTCTCTGTGTGTGTGTGTGTGTGTGTGTGTGTGTGTGTGTGTGTGTGTGTGTGTGTGTGTGTGTGTGTGTGTGTGTGTGTGTGTGTGTGTGTGTGTGTGTGTGTAGGTATTGTCTGTGTGGGAAAGCGTGTCGTGTGTTTGTGTGTGTGTAGGTATTGTCTGTGTGGGAAAGCGTGTTGTGTGTGTGTGTAGGTATTGTCTGTGTGGGAAAGCGTGTCGTGTGTGTGTGTGTGTAGGTATTGTCTGTGTGGGAAAGCGTGTCGTGTGTGTGTGTGTGTGTGTGTGTGTGTAGGTATTGTCTGTGTGGGAAAGCGTGTCGTGTGTGTGTGTGTGTGTGTGAACCACAGAAGACCTGGGAACGAAACAAGACGTCTGAGGCTGGGAGATTGTCAGCGTGTTTTGTCATTTCCCTAAATAGAGGCGACAGGCCCAGTCCTTCTCTCTCTGGGGAAGAACGATCTCTCCCCACAGCCCTGCTACACTGACATACATCATCATCTAGTGGTGTAAAATATTTGACGTAAAAATACTTTAAAGTACTTATTTAAGTCGTTTTTTTTTTGTGTATCTGCTCTTTGCTATATATATTTATTTTATACTTTTATTTGTTTTACTTCACTACATTCCTATAGAAAATAATGTACTTTTTACTCCACACATTTTGCCTGACAAACAAGAGTAACACTTTGAATGCTGAGAAGGACAGGAAAATGGTCTAATTTACACGCTTATCAACACATCATCCCTGGTCTTCCCTTCCTGCTCTGATCACTAAACACACACGCTTCGTTTGTTGGAATGTCGGAGCCTCTGGCCTCTCTCCGTAAATACAATTTAAAAAAATAAAATGGTGCCGTCTGTTTTGCTTAATAAAAGGAATAAAACATTATTCAGACTTTTACTTTGATACTTAAAGTATATTTTTGTAATTACTTTTACTTTTGATACTTAAGTATATTTAAAACCAAATACTTTTAGACTTTTACTCAAGTAGTATTTTATACTGGGTGACTTCATTTTCTATGAAGGTATTGTATCTTCACTTTTACTACAGAGTTTAGGCTACTTTTTCCACCACTGTCACAATCACATGGCTCGTACCAGATGACATCATCTGTTGTGAAGAGGTAGTTGACCAAGGACATGACTAAAGCCAGACGGAATCTGGAGAAAATTATTTCCTTTTGAATCATTTTTTAAATCCTGCTGTGTTCATCGAATCAAAAATAAATCTGTATCTATTTATGTTTTGAAGCAATGTTTGGTTTGGACTCGAGCGCAACAATCCACTTGAAGAGGAATTTAGAAAGATATAAAGAACTATCCGTTTGTCCGCTAGAAATCTATAATTCCTCCTGCTCCTCCTGAGTTCTACCTCCCTCTTTTTCCTGTAGGCAGCCTGCATGAGTTGTTATCCCTGTAAATCAATGTGACAGTGGCCGCCTTGTTCCCCCTCTCTTAAGGAAGACACTCATCCCTCTCTCATCCTTCCATCTCTCTCTGCCTCACTGGAAGTATGACTCAGCCCTATCCCTCCCTCCCTCTTTCATCTCCCTCCCTCCCTCCCTCCCTAACTCTCTCTCTCCCTCCCTCCCTCCCTCCCTAACTCTCTCTCTCCCTAACTCCCTCTCTCCCTAACTCCCTCTCTCCCTCCCTCCCTAACTCCCTCCCTCCCTCCCTAACACCCTCCCTCCCTCCCTAACTCCCTCCCTCTTTCATCTCCCTCCCTCCCTCCCTAACTCTCTCTCTCCCTAACTCTCTCTCTCCCTAACTCCCTCTCTCCCTCCCTCCCTAACTCCCTCCCTCCCTCCCTAACACCCTCCCTCCCTCCCTAACTCCCTCCCTCCCTCCCTCTTTCCTCTCTCTCCCTTCCTTCCTCCCTCCCTCCCTCCCTCCCTCCCTAACTTCCTCCTTCCCTCCCTCCATCCCTCCTTCCCTAACTTCCTCCTTCCTTCCCTCCCTCCCTCTTTCCTCTCCCTCCCTTCCTCCCTCCTTCCCTAACTCCCTCCCTTCCTCCCTCCTTCCCTCCCTCCCTCCCTCTTTCCTCTCCCTCCCTAACTCCCTCCCTCCCACCCTCCTTCCCTAACTCCCTCCTTCTCTCCCTCCCTCCTCCCTCTCCCTCCCTTCCTCCCTCCTTCCCTAACTCCCTCCTTCCCTCCATCCCTAACTCCCTCCCTCCCTCCCTCCCAGGCCCAGGCTGAGCCACATCGGATCACAAACCCATCTCTCCAGGAAGCCTAGCGGTTAAGCCCGTTTGGCCTAGTAACCGAAAGGTTCAAATCCACAGTCGTGGTCAAGAATGACAAATATGAATTTCCACAAAGTTTGCTGCTTCAGTGTCTTTAGATATTTTAGTCAGATGTTACTATGGAATACTGAAGTATAACTACAAGCATTTCATAAGTGTCAAAGGCTTTTATTGACAATTACACATGAAGTTGATGCAAAAAGTAAATATTTGCAGTGTTGCCCTTCTTTTTCAAGACCTCTGCAATCCACCCTGGCATGCTGTCATTTAACTTCTGGGCCACATCCTGACTGATGGCAGCCCATTCTTGCATAATCAATGCTTGGAGTTTGTCAGAATTTTTTGGTTTTTGTTTGTCCACCCACCTCCTGAGGATTGACTACAAGTTCTCAATGGGATTAAGGTCTGGGGAGTTTCCTGGCCATGGATCCAAAATATCGATGTTTTGTTCCCCGAGCCACTTAGTTATCACTTTTGCCTTATGGCAAGGTGCTCCATCATGCTGGAAAGGGCATTGTTCGTCACCAAACTGTTCCTGGATGGTTGGGAGAAGTTGCTCTCGGAGGATGTGTTGGTACCATTCTTTGTTCATGGCTGTGTTCTTAGGCAAAATTGTGAGTGAGCCCACTCCCTTGGCTGAGAAGCAACCCCACACATGAATGGTCTCAGGATGCTTTACTGTTGGCATGACACAGGACTGATGGTAGCGCTCACCTTGTCTTCTCCGGACAAGCTTTTTTCCGGATGCCCCAATCAATCGGAAAGGGGATTCATCAGAGAAAATGACTTTACCCCAGTCCTCATCAGTCCAATCCCTGTACCTTTTGTAGAATATCAGTCTGTCCCTGATGTTTTTCCTGGAGAGAAGTGGCTTCTTTGCTGCCCTTCTTGACACCAGGTCATCCTCCAAAAGTCTTCGCCTCACTGTGCGTGCAGATGCAGTCACACCTGCCTGCTGCCATTCCTGAGCAAGCTCTGTACTGGTGGTGCCCCGATCCCGCAGCTGAATCAACATTAGGAGACGGTCCTGGCGCTTGCTGGACTTTCTTGGATGCCCTGAAGCCTTCTTCACAACAATTGAACCACTCTCCTTGAAGTTCTTGATGATCCAATAAATGGTTGATTTAGGTGCAATCTTACTGGCAGCAATATCCTTGCCTGTGAAGCCCTTTTTGTGCAAAGCAATGATGACGGCACGTGTTTCCTTGCAGGTAACCATGGTTGACAGGGGAAGAACAATGATTCCAAGCACCACCCTCCTTTTGAAGCTTCCGGTCTGTTATTCGAACTCAATCAGCATGACAGAGTGATCTCCAGCCTTGTCCTCGTCATCAATCACACCTGTGTTAACAAGAGAATCACTGACATGATGTCAGCTGGTCCTTTTGTGGCAGGGCTGAAATGCAGTGGAAATGTTTTTGGGGGAATCAGTTCATTTGCATGGCAAAGAGGGACTTTACAATTAATTGTAATTCATCTGATCACTCTTCATAACATTCTGGAGTATATGCAAATTGCCATCATACAAACTGAGGCAGCAGACTTTGTGTAGTGTCCAAAACGTCTTTCAAGCTGTCAGGAATTCCCATGGCAGCAGAGCAAGAGCCTCTATGCAGACTGTAGGTAGAGGTCTGTACCGAGGGGGCTCTATGCAGACTGTAGGTAGAGGTCTGTACTGAGGGGGCTCTATGCAGACTGAAGGTAGAGGTCTGTACTGAGGGAACTCTATGCAGACTGAAGGTAGAGGTCTGTACTGAGGGAACTCTATGCAGACTGAAGGTAGAAGTCTGTACTGAGGGGGCTCTATGCAGACTGAAGGTAGAAGTCTGTACTGAGGGGGCTCTATGCAGACTGAAGGTAGAAGTCTGTACTGAGGGGGCTCTATGCAGACTGAAGGTAGAAGTCTGTACTGAGGGGGCTCTATGCAGACTGAAGGTAGAGGTCTGTACTGAGGGAACTCTATGCAGACTGAAGGTGGAGGTCTGTACTGAGGGAACTCTATGCAGACTGAAGGTGGAGGTCTGTACTGAGGGAACTCTATGCAGACTGAAGGTAGAGGTCTGTACTGAGGGGGCTCTATGCAGACTGAAGGTAGAGGTCTGTACTGAGGGGGCTCTATGCAGACCGAAGGTAGAAGTCTGTACTGAGGGGGCTCTATGCAGACTGAAGGTAGAGGTCTGTACTGAGGGAACTCTATGCAGACTGAAGGTAGAGGTCTGTACTGAGGGGGCTCTATGCAGACTGAAGGTAGAGGTCTGTACTGAGGGGGCTCTATGCAGACTGAAGGTAGAAGTCTGTACTGAGGGGGCTCTATGCAGACTGAAGGTAGAGGTCTGTACTGAGGGAACTCTATGCAGACTGAAGGTGGAGGTCTGTACTGAGGGAACTCTATGCAGACTGAAGGTAGAGGTCTGTACTGAGGGGGCTCTATGCAGACCGAAGGTAGAAGTCTGTACTGAGGGGGCTCTATGCAGACTGAAGGTAGAGGTCTGTACTGAGGGAACTCTATGCAGACTGAAGGTAGAGGTCTGTACTGAGGGGGCTCTATGCAGACTGAAGGTAGAGGTCTGTACTGAGGGGGCTCTATGCAGACTGAAGGTAGAGGTCTGTACTGAGGGGGCTCTATGCAGACTGAAGGTAGAGGTCTGTACTGAGGGGGCTCTATGCAGACTGAAGGTAGAGGTCTGTACTGAGGGGGCTCTATGCAGACTGAAGGTAGAGGTCTGTACTGAGGGGGCTCTATGCAGACTGAAGGTAGAGGTCTGTACTGAGGGGGCTCTATGCAGACTGAAGGTAGAGGTCTGTACTGAGGGGGCTCTATGCAGACTGAAGGTAGAGGTGTGTACTGAGGGGGCTCTATGCAGACTGAAGGTAGAGGTGTGTACTGAGGGGGCTCTATGCAGACTGAAGGTAGAGGTCTGTACTGAGGGGGCTCTATGCAGACTGAAGGTAGAGGTGTGTACTGAGGGGGCTCTATGCAGACTGAAGGTAGAGGTCTGTACTGAGGGGGCTCTATGCAGACTGAAGGTAGAGGTCTGTACTGAGGGGGCTCTATGCAGACTGAAGGTAGAGGTCTGTACTGAGGGGGCTCTATGCAGACTGAAGGTAGAGGTCTGTACTGAGGGGGCTCTATGCAGACTGAAGGTAGAGGTCTGTACTGAGGGGGCTCTATGCAGACTGAAGGTAGAGGTCTGTACTGAGGGGGCTCTATGCAGACTGAAGGTAGAAGTCTGTACTGAGGGGGCTCTATGCAGACTGAAGGTAGAAGTCTGTACTGAGGGGGCTCTATGCAGACTGAAGGTAGAGGTCTGTACTGAGGGGGCTCTATGCAGACTGAAGGTAGAGGTCTGTACTGAGGGGGCTCTATGCAGACTGAAGGTAGAAGTCTGTACTGAGGGGGCTCTATGCAGACTGAAGGTAGAGGTCTGTACTGAGGGGGCTCTATGCAGACTGAAGGTAGAGGTCTGTACTGAGGGGGCTCTATGCAGACTGAAGGTAGAGGTCTGTACTGAGGGGGCTCTATGCAGACTGAAGGTAGAGGTCTGTACTGAGGGGGCTCTATGCAGACTGAAGGTAGAGGTCTGTACTGAGGGGGCTCTATGCAGACTGAAGGTAGAGGTCTGTACTGAGGGGGCTCTATGCAGACTGAAGGTAGAGGTCTGTACTGAGGGGGCTCTATGCAGACTGAAGGTAGAGGTCTGTACTGAGGGGGCTCTATGCAGACTGAAGGTAGAGGTCTGTACTGAGGGGGCTCTATGCAGACTGAAGGTAGAGGTCTGTACTGAGGGGGCTCTATGCAGACTGAAGGTAGAGGTCTGTACTGAGGGGGCTCTATGCAGACTGAAGGTAGAGGTCTGTACTGAGGGGGGCTCTATGCAGACTGAAGGTAGAGGTCTGTACTGAGGGGGCTCTATGCAGACTGAAGGTAGAGGTCTGTACTGAGGGGGCTCTATGCAGACTGAAGGTAGAGGTCTGTACTGAGGGGGCTCTATGCAGACTGAAGGTAGAGGTCTGTACTGAGGGGGCTCTATGCAGACTGAAGGTAGAGGTCTGTACTGAGGGGGCTCTATGCAGACTGAAGGTAGAGGTCTGTACTGAGGGGGCTCTATGCAGACTGAAGGTAGAGGTCTGTACTGAGGGGGCTCTATGCAGACTGAAGGTAGAGGTCTGTACTGAGGGGGCTCTATGCAGACTGAAGGTAGAGGTCTGTACTGAGGGGGCTCTATGCAGACTGAAGGTAGAGGTCTGTACTGAGGGGGCTCTATGCAGACTGAAGGTAGAGGTCTGTACTGAGGGGGCTCTATGCAGACTGAAGGTAGAGGTCTGTACTGAGGGGGCTCTATGCAGACTGAAGGTAGAGGTCTGTACTGAGGGGGCTCTATGCAGACTGAAGGTAGAGGTCTGTACTGAGGGGGCTCTATGCAGACTGAAGGTAGAGGTCTGTACTTGAGGGGGCTCTATGCAGACTGAAGGTAGAGGTCTGTACTGAGGGGGCTCTATGCAGACTGAAGGTAGAGGTCTGTACTGAGGGGGCTCTATGCAGACTGAAGGTAGAGGTCTGTACTGAGGGGGCTCTATGCAGACTGAAGGTAGAGGTCTGTACTGAGGGGGCTCTATGCAGACTGAAGGTAGAGGTCTGTACTGAGGGGGCTCTATGCAGACTGAAGGTAGAGGTCTGTACTGAGGGGGCTCTATGCAGACTGAAGGTAGAGGTCTGTACTGAGGGGGCTCTATGCAGACTGAAGGTAGAGGTCTGTACTGAGGGGGCTCTATGCAGACTGAAGGTAGAGGTCTGTACTGAGGGGGCTCTATGCAGACTGAAGGTAGAGGTCTGTACTGAGGGGGCTCTATGCAGACTGAAGGTAGAGGTCTGTACTGAGGGGCTCTATGCAGACTGAAGTAGAGGTCTGTACTGAGGGGGCTCTATGCAGACTGAAGGTAGAGGTCTGTACTGAGGGGGCTCTATGCAGACTGAAGGTAGAGGTCTGTACTGAGGGGGCTCTATGCAGACTGAAGGTAGAGGTCTGTACTGAGGGGGCTCTATGCAGACTGAAGGTAGAGGTCTGTACTGAGGGGGCTCTATGCAGACTGAAGGTAGAGGTCTGTACTGAGGGGGCTCTATGCAGACTGAAGGTAGAGGGTCTGTACTGAGGGGGCTCTATGCAGACTGAAGGTAGAGGTCTGTACTGAGGGGGCTCTATGCAGACTGAAGGTAGAGGTCTGTACTGAGGGGGCTCTATGCAGACTGAAGGTAGAGGTCTGTACTGAGGGGGCTCTATGCAGACTGAAGGTGGAGGTCTGTACTGAGGGGGCTCTATGCAGACTGAAGGTAGAGGTCTGTACTGAGGGGGCTCTATGCAGACTGAAGGTAGAGGTCTGTACTGAGGGGGCTCTATGCAGACTGAAGGTAGAGGTCTGTACTGAGGGGGCTCTATGCAGACTGAAGGTAGAGGTCTGTACTGAGGGGGCTCTATGCAGACTGAAGGTAGAGGTCTGTACTGAGGGGGCTCTATGCAGACTGAAGGTAGAGGTCTGTACTGAGGGGGCTCTATGCAGACTGAAGGTAGAGGTCTGTACTGAGGGGGCTCTATGCAGACTGAAGGTAGAGGTCTGTACTGAGGGGGCTCTATGCAGACTGAAGGTAGAGGTCTGTACTGAGGGGGCTCTATGCAGACTGAAGGTAGAGGTCTGTACTGAGGGGGCTCTATGCAGACTGAAGGTAGAGGTCTGTACTGAGGGAACTCTATGCAGACTGAAGGTAGAGGTCTGTACTGAGGGAACTCTATGCAGACTGAAGGTAGAGGTCTGTACTGAGGGGGCTCTATGCAGACTGAAGGTAGAGGTCTGTACTGAGGGGGCTCTATGCAGACTGAAGGTAGAGGTCTGTACTGAGGGGGCTCTATGCAGACTGAAGGTAGAGGTCTGTACTGAGGGGGCTCTATGCAGACTGAAGGTAGAGGTGTGTACTGAGGGGGCTCTATGCAGACTGAAGGTAGAGGTGTGTACTGAGGGGGCTCTATGCAGACTGAAGGTAGAGGTGTGTACTGAGGGGGCTCTATGCAGACTGAAGGTAGAGGTGTGTACTGAGGGGGCTCTATGCAGACTGAAGGTGGAGGTCTGTACTGAGGGGGCTCTATGCAGACTGAAGGTAGAGGTCTGTACTGAGGGGGCTCTATGCAGACTGAAGGTAGAGGTCTGTACTGAGGGGGCTCTATGCAGACTGAAGGTAGAGGTCTGTACTGAGGGGGCTCTATGCAGACTGAAGGTAGAGGTCTGTACTGAGGGGGCTCTATGCAGACTGAAGGTAGAGGTCTGTACTGAGGGGGCTCTATGCAGACTGAAGGTAGAGGTCTGTACTGAGGGGGCTCTATGCAGACTGAAGGTAGAGGTCTGTACTGAGGGGGCTCTATGCAGACTGAAGGTAGAGGTCTGTACTGAGGGGGCTCTATGCAGACTGAAGGTAGAGGTCTGTACTGAGGGGGCTCTATGCAGACTGAAGGTAGAGGTCTGTACTGAGGGGGCTCTATGCAGACTGAAGGTAGAGGTCTGTACTGAGGGGGCTCTATGCAGACTGAAGGTAGAGGTGTGTACTGAGGGGGCTCTATGCAGACTGAAGGTAGAGGTGTGTACTGAGGGGGCTCTATGCAGACTGAAGGTGGAGGTCTGTACTGAGGGGGCTCTATGCAGACTGAAGGTAGAGGTCTGTACTGAGGGGGCTCTATGCAGACTGAAGGTAGAGGTGTGTACTGAGGGGGCTCTATGCAGACTGAAGGTGGAGGTCTGTACTGAGGGGGCTCTATGCAGACTGAAGGTAGAGGTCTGTACTGAGGGGGCTCTATGCAGACTGAAGGTAGAGGTGTGTACTGAGGGGGCTCTATGCAGACTGAAGGTGGAGGTCTGTACTGAGGGGGCTCTATGCAGACTGAAGGTAGAGGTCTGTACTGAGGGGGCTCTATGCAGACTGAAGGTGGAGATTTTGACCCACTGGTTTTGGGGTAATTTAGTTATTAACTGCTGCTTGTAATTTGTGTTGGATTTGAGCAGTCCTGATTTCTGATTTCTTCCCACAAAGTTACACTTACAATCCAGGTGGAGAGAGGAGCCGTACACACACAGTTCCACTCCATCATCTCCTCGACTGTCTGTGCAGCATCTTTTCATTTTCAAAAACAAAATCTTGTTACACAGGTTTAGTGCACATCTCTCTTCCTCTGATTCCCGAAACAAGTCTGCAGTTCTGTGCCCAAGCTCTCTCTCTACCCTCTCTCTCTCTCTACCCCCCCCCCTCTCTCTCTCTACCCTCTCTCTACCCCGTCTCTCTCTCTCTCTCTCTACCCTCTCTCTCTCTCTCTCCTCTCTCTACCCTCTCTCTCTCTCTCTCTCTCTCTACCCTCTCTCTCTCTCTCTCCTCTCTCTCTACCCTCTCTCTCTCTCTACCCTCTCTCTCTCTCTCTCTACCCTCTCTCTCTACCCTCTCTCTCTCTCTACCCTCTCTCTCTCTCTCTACCCTCTCTCTCTCTCTACCCTCTCGCTCTCTCTCTACCCTCTCGCTCTCTCTCTACCCTCTCGCTCTCTTTCTAACCTCTCTCGCTCTACCTTCTCTCACTCTACCCTCTCTTGCTCTACCCTCTCTCGCTCTACCCTCTCTCTCGCTCTACTCTCTCTCTCTCTACCCTCTCTCTCTCTACCCTCTCTCGCTCTCCTCCCGCCCCTCCTCCTCTCCTCACTGAAGCCCCGTGGTAGAGATCCAACTAAACTGGATTAAATCAGATCATATTAAGGACCTAGACTGAGCCCAGGGAAGGATAAGGAGACAAACTCCAAGTACATACAGCTGTTGGTGGGACCATCCATCTATCACCTTATTCCAAGATGTAAAAACATGTTTGTGATGCCGCCCGAGATAAAACCACATCTAGAGGAATGTCAGAGGATGTGGAGGGAAGGAGGAGGGAGGGGGGTAGGAGGAGAGGAGGGAGATGAGAGAGAGAGAGGGGGGGGGGGTAGGAGGAGAGGAGGGAGATGAGAGAGAGAGAGGGGGAGGTAGGAGGAGAGGCGGGAGATGAGAGGAGAGAGGGGGAGGTAGGAGGAGAGGAGGGAGATGAGAGAGAGTGAGAGGGGGAGGTAGGAGGAGAGGAGGGAGATGAGAGAGAGAGAGGGGGGAGGTAGGAGGAGAGGAGGGAGATGAGAGAGAGAGGGGGAGGTAGGAGGAGAGGAGGGAGATGAGAGAGAGAGAGAGGGGGAGGTAGGAGGAGAGGCGGGAGATGAGAGGAGAGAGGGGGAGGTAGGAGGAGAGGAGGGAGATGAGAGTGAGAGAGAGGGGGAGGTAGGAGGAGAGGCGGGAGATGAGAGAGAGTGAGAGGGGGAGGTAGGAGGAGAGGAGGGAGATGAGAGAGAGAGGGGGGAGGTAGGAGGAGAGGAGGGAGATGAGAGAGAGAGGGGGAGGTAGGAGGAGAGGAGGGAGATGAGAGAGAGAGAGAGGGGGAGGTAGGAGGAGAGGCGGGAGATGAGAGGAGAGAGGGGGAGGTAGGAGGAGAGGCGGGAGATGAGAGGAGAGAGGGGGAGGTAGGAGGAGAGGAGGGAGATGAGAGAGAGAGGGGGAGGTAGGAGGAGAGGAGGGAGATGAGAGAGAGAGAGGGGGGGGTAGGAGGAGAGGAGGGAGATGAGAGAGAGAGGGGGAGGTAGGAGCAGAGGCGGGAGATGAGAGGAGAGGGGAGGGGGAGGTAGGAGGAGAGGAGGGAGATGAGAGGAGAGAGGGGGAGGTAGGAGGAGAGGAGGGACATGAGAGGAGAAAGAGAGAGAGGGGGAGGTAGGAGGAGAGGAGGGAGATGAGAGAGGGGGAGGTAGGAAGAGAGGAGGGAGATGAGAGGAGAGAGAGAGGGAGGGAGAGGTAGGAGGAGAGGAGGGAGATGAAAGGAGAGGAGAGAGAGAGGGGGGGAGGTAGGAAGAGAAGATCACAAAAGGAAAATCAGAAGACAGATTCATGTTGAGTGAACTCCCTCTGATCTCTTTGTCTGCTTCTCCTTCTCTTTCTACTCCTCCTTTCCTCTATCTCCTCCTCCTCTCTACACCACCCCTCTCTACCCCTCCTCTCTCTAGTCCTCCTCTCCTCCTCCTCTCTACACCACCCCTCTCTACCCCTCCACTCTCTACTCCTCCTCTCCTCTTTCTACTCCTCCGCTCCTCTCTCTCTACTCCTCTCCCCTCCTCTCTCTACCCCTCCTCCTCTCCCCTCCTCTCTCCACTCCTCCTCCCCCTCTCCCCTCCTCTCTCCACTCCTCCTCCTCTTCCCCCCTCTCTCTACTCCTCTCTCTACCCCTCCTCTTTCTACCCCTCCTCCTCTCCTCATACCTCTCTTTCTCTCTCTCAGCCAAGTACATACAGCTGTTGGAGGAAGCATCTACCCTACCCTCTTTCAAGAGGGCCCGAGATAAAACCACATCTAGAGGAATGTCAGAGGATGTGGAGGGAAGGAGGAGGAGAGGAGGGAGATGAGAGGATGAGAGAGAGAGAGAGAGAGAGAGAGGGGGGGGTAGGAAGAGAGGAGGGAGATCAGAGGAGAGAGAGAGAGAGAGAGAGGGGCGGTAGGAGGAGAGGAGGGAGATGAGAGGATGAGAGAGAGAGAGGGGGAGGTAGGAGGAGAGGAGGGAGATGAGAGGATGAGAGAGAGAGAGAGAGGGGAGGTAGGAGGAGAGGAGGGAGATAAGACGATCAGACAGATTCATGTTAAGTGAAATCCCTCTTATTCCTCTCTGAAGGGAGGTAATCTCTAGATCATGTAGTGAAGGATGTGTGGCAGGATAGGTGAAATGATAAGCACTGTGTTAATGTCTAAAGTCTCCCCACCAGAGATTAGAGCAGCCAGGACCGAAATACTCTTATTGAAGTATCAGCCACAGCAGGCAAGGTTACGCCTGACTCAGAGGTTTTAGTGAATGAGACTCTCGCCCACGTACACACACACACACATATACACACACAAGCACAGGCGCATACGCACACACACACACACACACACATATACACACACAAACACAGGCGTATACGCGCGCACACACACACACACACACACACACACACACACACACACACACACACACACACACACACACACACACACACACATATACACACACAAACACAGGCGCATACGCGCGCACACACACACACACACACACACACACACACACACACACACACACACACACACACACACACACATATACACACATATACACACACAAACACAGGCGCATACGCGCGCACACACACACACACGCGCGCACACACACACACACACACACACACACAAAGAGTTCATACGGAGTTAACTAATGTTCTCTAAATCACTAAGTGTCTGTTTCAATTCAACAAAAAAGTCATCCTGACTCAATGTTCAGCATTAAACCAGTTTAATAGAAGACATTGCAGTGTCCACATTGACTTCAATACAAAACCTAGGAAGTTCATGGTTCTCAACCCCTTCCATAGATTTACACAGTAATCATGATGACTTCTGTTGGATCCTGTGTTTTACATTATAGACATTACCATATATATAATCCTGTGTTTTACATTATAGACATTACCATATATGATTGAATATTATCTGCTGTTGGCTTGTGTGGATGTATGTATGTGTTATGCAACATAGCTGACTTGAAACATTGTTAAAAGTATCAGGGCCAGGGGACTTTCTCATGATGGAAAAATACAGAGAAGCATGAAGATAGGAACTGTTCAAATTAGTTGGGAGGGGGGCACATTCAGAGCGGGGTGTTGCGAGAACAAGCGGTCTTTTGTTAGATAACAGGAGCCAGGTGGGAGATAACGGTATGGAGCATGAGAGCCTGGATGTTCTTCACAAGCAACATTCACATCTATCAACAGAAGCGCCAAGAGGCGGGGACCCGCCTGAGCGCCTGCAATAGGCTGAGCAAGTTTAAACCACGCCCAGTCTCTACTGTGATAGGCCAACAGACGGGTTGGAACTGTCTATCACAGTATAAAGAATACTGTTTTACATACGTCTTGTCAGTTCCCTGTTCTGCCCTGCGTGGTATTACAGTGAGCCCGTATATACGAAAGTTGCATTTGCCATTTGTTACTTAGCTAATAAAAAATACATAGTATAAAATCGGTGACTCATTGTTATATTTATCCTGATACCAGATTTGAATTTACGCAACCCTAACACTTCCAACCTTCAAAAATTATGGAGAGGCAGCAGAGACAGAGAGAGAGAACGCTAGCTATAACTAATGCAGCTAGCTAGTTTAGCCTACTCAAACAGAGGCCAAGACTATCCAACAGAGAGGGATGATATGTTAGCTAGCTGGCTAAGGCTATCCAACAGAGAGGGATGATATGTTAGCTAGCTGGCTAAGGCTATCCAACAGAGAGGAATGATATGTTAGCTAGCTGGCTAAGGCTATCCAACAGAGAGGGATGATATGTTAGCTAGCTGGCTAAGGCTATCCAACAGAGAGAGATGATATGTTAGCTAGCTGGCTAAGGCTATCCAACAGAGAGGAATGCTATGTTAGCTAGCTGGCTAAAGCTATCCAACTGCTTGCTGTACACTGTCCTGTGTGATTGTAGTGGGTTTACTAACACGTTAGGCACTAGAACTATGTTGACTATGACGTTAGCTAATAGTGTGACAACGATGTAGGCTGTGTGTAACGGTTAGCGGTTATGGTATGACGATTTGTTTTGGAAAGGTTTTGTCGCCTGGTGACAGAAAACTGTTGTGTTGTGCACTGAAGTCCACAGAGGAGGAGAGCGCGTAGTCGCGAGAAGTAATTCTACAACGAGCAAAATGATCATGCTGTTCGTATGTGGCTGCTATGAAAGTGAACTGTGTTTGTGTGCAAGTGATCAGGGGGTGTCTTCATCCCACCGATTCTGTTGAAAAACAGTTCTTCAATGGAAAGCAAACGGAACGAAACGGGGATAAACCTACCTGAATATGTCCAATTGAAAGTCCCGTTTGCAACTGTTTGTAACTGATGATTCCACCCGAGATCAGATCAGATGAAGGGCGCTATTGAACGTGTCACTTTGAGTCTGTCACACTGATCGTAAACTGTCATTCATAGGCTAGGTGGTAGCAACCTCACGATGGGTAGAGGGAACATTCTAGCATCATGACAGTAGCCTAAACCTATCGACGTTACATTGAACTGGGTGAATGGAATACGAATGACAGTCATCCAATATGCTGTAATAGAAACAAAGGCCGTGGTAATTAAAAAACAAAATAATCGTCCTCCCTCATCTTAAACGTCACCAACCGCCACTGCTTTAAACATATTCTCAAAAGTTGTAATAGTAGAATGTACAATTTCTAATATGGGCACTACAAGGGCCGTGTTCATTAAAAATATATTAAAACATCAGTCCTCCCTCGTGTTAAACAGCACTGACCACCACTGTGCAGTGGCTGGGAGGCAGTCTGATATCAGTCTAACATCCGGGTGGTCCAGCTTTCCACACATTCAGCAAAAATAAAAACAGAACGCGAACATGACGAGGAGCATTTCTCAAGATCATGTCCTTCCGTTAAGAAGAGGATACGTGCCTTTCTAAAAAAAAAGATACTGGATAGACTGTATACACACACACACACACACACACACACACACACACACACACACACACACACACACACACACACACACACACACACACACACACACACACACACACACACACACACACACACACACACACACACACAGTCAGCATGAAACTCAAGCCAGAGAAGATTGTAGAGGAAGTGGAAGCTGTGGGTTTGAGGTCTGGAGCCCAGTGGATACTGATACAATACTGAACACGGAGGGTCCCTAGATACTATACTAAACACGGAGGGTCCCTAGATACTACAATACTGAACACGGAGGGGTCCCTAGATACTACAATACAATACTGAACACGGAGGGGTCCCTAGATACTATACTGAACACGGAGGGTCCCTAGATACTACAATACTGAACACGGAGGATCCCTAGATACTATACTGAACACGGAGGGTCCCTAGATACTACAATACTGAACACGGAGGGTCCCTAGATACTATACTGAACACGGAGGGTCCCTATATACTACAATACTGAACACGGAGGGTCCCTAGATACTACAATACTGAACACGGAGGGTCCCTAGATACTACAATACTCAACACGGAGGGTCCCTAGATACTACAATACAATACTGAACACGGAGGGTCCCTAGATACTACAATACTGAACACGGAGGGTCCCTAGATACTACAATACTGAACACGGAGGGTCCCTAGATACTATACTGAACACGGAGGGTCCCTAGATACTACAATACTGAACACGGAGGGTCCCTAGATACTACAATACTGAACACGGAGGGTCCCTAGATACTATACTGAACACGGAGGGTCCCTAGATACTACAATACTGAACACGGAGGGTCCCTAGATACTATACTGAACACGGAGGGTCCCTATATACTACAATACTGAACACGGAGGGTCCCTAGATACTACAATACTGAACACGGAGGGTCCCTAGATACTACAATACTGAACACGGAGGGTCCCTAGATACTACAATACAATACTGAACACGGAGGGTCCCTAGATACTACAATACTGGACACGGAGGGTCCCTAGATACTACAATACTGAACACGGAGGGTCCCTAGATACTACAATACAATACTGAACACGGAGGGTCCCTAGATACTACAATACTGAACACGGAGGGTCCCTAGATACTACAATACTGAACACGGAGGGTCCCTAGATACTACAATACAATACTGAACACGGAGGGTCCCTAGATACTACAATACTGGACACGGAGGGTCCCTAGATACTACAATACTGAACACGGAGGGTCCCTAGATACTACAATACAATACTGAACACGGAGGGTCCCTAGATACTACAATACTGAACACGGAGGGTCCCTAGATACTACAATACTGAACACGGAGGGTCCCTAGATACTACAATACTGAACACGGAGGGTCCCTAGATACTACAATACAATACTGAACACGGAGGGTCCCTAGATACTACAATACTGAACACGGAGGATCCCTAGATACTACACTACTGAACACGGAGGGTCCCTAGATACTACAATACTGAACACGGAGGGTCCCTAGATACTACAATACTGAACACGGAGGGTCCCTAGATACTACAATACTGAACACGGAGGGTCCCTAGATACTACACTACTGAACACGGAGGGTCTCCAGATCCTACAATACTGAACACGGAGGGTCCCTAGATACTACAATACTGAACACGGAGGGTCCCTAGATACTACAATACAATACTGAACACGGAGGGTCCCTAGATACTACAATACTGAACACGGAGGGTCCCTAGATACTACAATACAATGTGTACACAGTACCAATCAAAAGTTTGAACACACCTACTCATTAAAGGGTTTTTCTTTATTTTTACTATTTTCTACATTGTAGAATAATAGTGAAGACATCAAAACTACGAAATAGCACATATGGAATCATGTAGTAACCAAAAAGGTGTTAAACAAATCAACATATATTTTATTTTTGAGGTTCATCAAAGTAGCCACCCTTTGCCTTGATGCAGCTTTGCACACTCTTGGCATTCTCTCAACCAGCTTCATGAGGTAGTCACCTGGAATGACTGTCAGTGATTTATTTAGAATTCAAGGCACACTTAACCAGCATGGCTACCACAGTATTGTGCAGCGATACACCATCCCATCTGGTTTGCGCTTAGTTATGAGATGAGGCGAGAGAAAGAGAAAGGTTGTGAGATGAGAGAGAGAAAGAGAGAGGGGTGGTGAGATGAGAGAGAAAGAAAGAGGGGTTGTGAGATGAGAGACAAAAAGAGAGAGGGGTTGTGAGATGAGAGAGAGAAAGAGAGAGGGGTTGTGAGATGAGAGAGAAAGAGAGAGGGGTGGTGAGATGAGACAGAAAGAGAGGGGTTGTGAGATGAGAGAGAAAGAGAGAGGGGTTGTGAGATGAGAGAGAGAAAGAGAGAGGGGTTGTGAGATGAGAGACAGAAAGAGAGAGGGGTTGTGAGATGAGAGAGAGAAAGAGAGAGGGGTTGTGAGATGAGAGAGAAAGAGACAGGGGTTGTGAGATGAGAGAGAAAGAGACAGGGGTTGTGAGATGAGAGAGAAAGAGAGAGGCGTTGTGAGATGAAAGAGAGAGGGGTTGTGAGATGAGAGAGAAAGAGACAGGGGTTGTGAGATGAGAGAGAAAGAGAGAGGGGTTGTGAGATGAGAGAGAGAAAGAGAGGCGTTGTGAGATGAAAGAGAGAGGGGTTGTGAGATGAGAGAAAGAGAGGGGGGTTGTGAACCTATGGAAAGAGAGAGAGGGGTTGTGAACCTATGGAAAGAGAAGAGAAGAGAGAAGAAGGGGTCATGTTTTTGCTCCATGGCCCAGCTGCTAAAACAATGTGTGTGTGTGTGTGTGTGTGTGTGTGTGTGTGTGTGTGTGTGTGTGTGTGTGTGTGTGTGTGTGTGTGTGTGTGTGTGTGTGTGTGTGTGTGTGTGTGTGTGTGTTTGTGTGTGTGTGTGTGTGTGTGTGTGTGTGTGTGTGTGTGTAGATGAGTAAGTACATATGTAGGTGGAGAGGCCACTGGGGACACAGAGGGGAAAACAGGCCCACTCCAGGACCTTGGGGCTAGGGACCCTTAATCCACCTTGAACAGCAGCTCCTGACACACACACACACACACACACACACACTCTATGCAAACACACGTACACACACACAATACACTTTTCCACAGACTAGACCCTCGAGCCTTCCCCGAAGACCCTACACAATGGACACAATGGAAGAGACTATAGGAACCCTACTGTACCATTCACTGCACCATTCAGTCACCATTTACAGCACCTTAAAGGGATCATTCAGTCGCCATCCTCTCTCTCTACCCCCCCCCCCACCCCTACCTCTCTCTCTCTGCCCCCCTCACCCTCTCTATACCCTCCCACCCCTTCCTCTCTCTCCCCACCCCTCCACCTCCCAGGAGGATATGGCTGATATCTCTGTCAGGTGGTTTAAGTTCAGCAACGGTAGATGTGTGTGTGTGTGTGTGGTGTGTGTGTGTGTGTTCATAAGGTGGTTTTAGTATGGTAACAGTAACTGACCCAGGAGATATGGACAGGAAAGAGACGAGGAGCAGGAGGCGCAGAGAGGAGCAGGAGGCGCAGAGAGGAGCAGAGAGGAGGAGAGAGGCGCAGAGAGGAGCAGGAGGCGCAGAGAGGAGCAGAGAGGAGCAGGAGGCGCAGAGAGGAGCAGAGAGGCACAGAGAGGCGCAGGTGGCGCAGAGAGGAGCAGAGAGGAGCAGGCGGCGCAGAGAGGAGCAGAGAGGAGCAGAGAGGCGTAGAGAGGAGCAGAGAGGAGCAGAGAGGAGCAGAGAGGCGTAGAGAGTAGCAGAGAGGAGCAGGAGGCGCAGAGAGGAGCAGAGAGGAGCAGGAGGCGCAGAGAGGAGCAGAGAGGAGCAGAGAGGCGCAGGAGGCGCAGAGAGGAGCAGAGAGGAGCAGGAGGCGCAGGAGGCGCAGAGAGGAGCAGAGAGGAGCAGAGAGGCACAGAGAGGAGCAGGAGGCGCAGAGAGGAGCAGAGAGGCACAGAGAGGAGCAGGAGGCGCAGAGAGGAGCAGAGAGGAGCAGAGAGGAGCAGAGAGGAGCAGAGAGGCACAGAGAGGAGCAGGAGGCGCAGAGAGGAGCAGAGAGGCGCAGGAGGCGCAGAGAGGAGCAGGAGGCGCAGAGAGGAGCAGAGAGGCGCAGGAGGCGCAGAGAGGAGCAGGAGGCGCAGACAGGCAACTCCAACCTGTTAAACACATTGACCAGGAGACGTGTGAGCAGTGATATGATCCAGTCCTCTAAGGAGATGTTCTGTTCAGTACATCATGTTGATTAATACAACAGCACTATTTTAGCTGCTCACACGCGCACGCACGCACGCACGCACACACACACACACACACACACACACACACACACACACACACACACACACACACACACACACACACACACACACACACACACACACACACACACACACACACACACACACACACACACATGCACGCACACCACAAACACACACGCACGCGCACGCACACACACACACACGCACACACGCACGCACACCACACACACACACACGCATGCACGCGCACGCACGCACACACACAAACACAGGAAATGACTGCTGGGATGAGCAGAAAATGACACAACCAGACACATAAGAAACATGACAGGCCGACACATCACAGTTCACACACAGGCCTACAAGGGTAGAATGTAACCACACAGGCCTACAAGGGTAGAATGTCACCACACAGGCCTACAAGGGTAGAATGTCACCACAAAGGCCTACAAGGGTAGAATGTCACCACAAAGGCCTACAAGGGTAGAATGTAACCACACAGGCCTACAAGGGTAGAATGTCACCACACAGGCCTACAAGGGTAGAATGTAACCACACAGGCCTACAAGGGTAGAATGTAACCACACAGACCTACAAGGGTAGAATGTCACCACACAGGCCTACAAGGGTAGAATGTCACCACACAGGCCTACAAGGGTAGAATGTCACCACAAAGGCCTACAAGGGTAGAATGTAACCACACAGGCCTACAAGGGTAGAATGTCACCACACAGGCCTACAAGGGTAGAATGTCACCACACAGGCCTACAAGGGTAGAATGTAACCACACAGGCCTACAAGGGTAGAATGTCACCACACAGGCCTACAAGGGTAGAATGTCACCACAAAGGCCTACAAGGGTAGAATGTAACCACACAGGCCTACAAGGGTAGAATGTCACCACACAGGCCTACAAGGGTAGAATGTCACCACACAGGCCTACAAGGGTAGAATGTAACCACACAGGCCTACAAGGGTAGAATGTAACCACACAGGCCTACAAGGGTAGAATGTCACCACACAGGCCTACAAGGGTAGAATGTAACCACACATAAATAGAATTTATCCTCGGATGGGGCCACAGTGTCTCCTGACCCCTCCTGTCTCAGCCTCCAGTATTTATGCTGCAGTAGTTTATGTGTCGGGGGGCTGGGGTCAGTTTGTTATATCTGGAGTACTTCTCCTGTCCTATTCGGTGTCCTGTGTGAATCTAAGTGTGCGTTCTCTAATTCTCTCCTTCTCTCTTTCTTTCTCTCTCTCGGAGGACCTGAGCCCTAGGACCATGCCCCAGGACTACCTGACATGATGACTCCTTGCTGTCCCCAGTCCACCTGGCCATGCTGCTGCTCCAGTTTCAACTTCCACCTGACTGTGCTGCTGCTCCAGTTTCAACTGTTCTGCCTTATTATTATTCGACCATGCTGGTCATTTATGAACATTTGAACATCTTGGCCATGTTCTGTTATAATCTCCACCCGGCACAGCCAGAAGAGGACTGGCCACCCCACATAGCCTGGTTCCTCTCTAGGTTTCTTCCTAGGTATTGGCCTTTCTAGGGAGTTTTTCCTAGCCACCGTGCTTCTACACCTGCATTGCTTGCTGTTTGGGGTTTTAGGCTGGGTTTCTGTACAGCACTTTGAGATATCAGCTGATGTACGAAGGGCTATATAAATAAATTTGATTTGATTTGATTTTGATAAATAGATCCAGAAGTCATTTGTTTCCTCTGTGAATTAGGGTAAGTGTACGTTTTAGGGTAAGTGTACATTTTAAAACCACCAAAATCTAAGTTTAGACATTTCTAACATATACTGCCCCTAATTTCTGTAAGAAAGTTTCTATAAAATTAAAGATACATTTTTCATGTAAAGTTGTATGACTTTACTTTAATAAGACGGTAAAATATTTGATAAAATATGTGAAAGGTCTATTCATCCTGACAGTATCACTCATAACAGTGGGGTTTGTCCAATCGGGTTGTCCAATCGGGTTGTCCAATCGGGTTGTCCAATCGGGTTGTCCAATCGGGTTGTCCAATCGGGTTTGTCCAATCGGTTTGTCCAATCGGTTTGTCCAATCGGTTTGTCCAATCGGTTTGTCCAATCGGGTTGTCCAATCGGGTTGTCCAATCGGTTTGTCCAATCGGGTTGTCCAATCGGTTTGTCCAATCGGTTTGTCCAATCGGTTGTCCAATCGGTTTGTCCAATCGGGTTGTCCAATCGGTTTGTCCAATCGGTTTGTCCAATCGGGTTGTCCAATCGGTTTGTCCAATCGGTTTGTCCAATCGGTTTGTCCAATCAGGTTGTCCAATCAGGTTGTCCAATCAGGTTGTCCAATCAGGTTGTCCAATCAGGTTTGTCCAATCGGTTTGTCCAATCGGTTTGTCCAATCGGGTTGTCCAATCGGGTTGTCCAATCGGTTTGTCCAATCGGTTTGTCCAATCGGTTTGTCCAATCGGGTTGTCCAATCGGGTTGTCCAATCGGGTTGTCCAATCAGTTTGTCCAATCGGGTTGTCCAATCGGTTTGTCCAATCGGTTTGTCCAATCGGGTTGTCCAATCGGGTTGTCCAATCGGGTTGTCCAATCGGGTTGTCCAATCAGTTTGTCCAATCGGGTTGTCCAATCGGGTTGTCCAATCGGGTTGTCCAATCAGTTTGTCCAATCGGGTTGTCCAATCGGTTTGTCCAATCGGTTTGTCCAATCGGGTTGTCCAATCGGTTTGTCCAATCAGGTTGTCCAATCGGTTTGTCCAATCGGTTTGTCCAATCGGTTTGTCCAATCAGGTTGTCCAATCGGTTTGTCCAAACGGTTTGTCCAATCGGGTTGTCCAATCGGGTTGTCCAATCGGGTTGTCCAATCGGGTTGTCCAATCAGGTTGTCCAATCGGGTTGTCCAACCAGGTTGTCCAATCGGGTTGTCCAATCGGGTTGTCCAATCGGGTTGTCCAATCAGGTTGTCCAATCGGGTTGTCCAACCAGGTTGTCCAATCGGGTTGTCCAATCGGGTTGTCCAATCGGGTTGTCCAATCGTATCCACAGAGATCAATATGGAAGTAGGCTTTTGTTCTTGTCAACCAGTACTTGTACATACATGATTCAACTAAACAACTAATCATAGATTTCAATCAAAACATGATTAGTTGAATCAGGTGTGTTATTTGTTGGTCATAAATAATAAATATTCCTCCGTGGACAAGAAGCCATTCATAAAGACCATAACATACGGCATTCAAATTCATTATCCCCAAAGCTGATTCACATTTGCTGTTCTGCTATTGTTGTTAATTAGTTCAACTCGTCTTCCTAAAGCCCGTCTGAAGACAGTTTCAACTCTCCCTCTCTACTGTCGTATTACAAAGATGCAGGTGTAAACCAAAAACAGAATCAGCTGGATGAATGAAGGACAACAATAGGACAATGCCTCCATCCAAAAGTGCAGGAGTAGTCATCTTCTTGTCCCTCAACCCTGATTTAATTGTTCTCACGTTGCATCAATGACTACCTGTCCACAACTTGGAGAGAGTACAGAGGTTTATAATTGTTTCTTATCTTGGTAAAGGCTCAGAATTTGCATAACTGTAGTTTTGTGTTTGAATCAACTTAAATCTGAAATAAATAAAAAATGTTCATTGAATGTTAGAGATATCAACACACTATTCCCATGTCTTTCAATGCACACCGGGGCTTAACAGGAGCACACCGGGGCTTAACAGGAGCACACCGGGGCTTAACAGGAGCACACCGGGGCTTAACAGGAGCACACTGGTGCTTAGCAGGAGCACTATGGGCTTAACAGGAGCACACCGGGGCTTAACAGGAGCACACCGGGGCTTAACAGGAGCACACTGGTGCTTAGCAGGAGCACTATGGGCTTAACAGGAGCACACCGGGGCTTAACAGGAGCACACCGGGGCTTAACAGGAGCACACCGGGGCTTAACAGGAGCACACCGGGGCTTAACAGGAGCACACTGGGGCTTAACAGGAGCACACTGGTGCTTAGCAGGAGCACTATGGGCTTAACAGGAGCACACCGGGGCTTAACAGGAGCACACCGGGGCTTAACAGGAGCACACCGGGGCTTAGCAGGAGCACTATGGGCTTAACAGGAGCACACTGGTGCTTAGCAGGAGCACTATGGGCTTAACAGGAGCACACCGGGGCTTAACAGGAGCACACCGGGGCTTAACAGGAGCACACCGGGGCTTAGCAGGAGCACTATGGGCTTAACAGGAGCACACCGGGGCTTAACAGGAGCACACCGGGGCTTAACAGGAGCACACCGGGGCTTAACAGGAGCACACCGGGGCTTAACAGGAGCACACCGGGGCTTAACAGGAGCACACCGGGGCTTAGCAGGAGCACTATGGGCTTAACAGGAGCACACCGGGGCTTAGCAGGAGCACTATGGGCTTAACAGGAGCACACCGGGGCTTAACAGGAGCACACCGGGGCTTAACAGGAGCACACCGGGGCTTAACAGGAGCACACCGGGGCTTAGCAGGAGCACTATGGGCTTAACAGGAGCACACCGGGGCTTAACAGGAGCACTATGGGCTTAACAGCAGCACAATGGGGCTTAATTGAAACAACCGTGATTTACTGTCTACTCATAAAATCTTTGTAAACCAATGGTTTGAGATATAAATATATACTATAGACTACAATATTATGCAAGTTAATATTGATCATATTAAACAATATTACTTGATTATAATTTACATCCTGTGTAGAGGGAGTGTTTTTTGGGCTATCAACCCTTTAAACCCACATGAGATAAATGCCACATTTACAAAAATGCAATCTATGTATAACAATGCAAGGTTCATTAAACAGTAAAATAAGACTAAATGCATTTTAAAATGTAAGCTGTGAATGCCTGAAATCTATCATTTTGTTGTAGTTCACCAAGTTATGTGGCTACTGTGTGACTGTGACATGCAGCCACGACCGCTAAGCATGAAAACCCCATCTTTTGAATTGGCAAAGAAATAGTCCTTAAAGCCCATATGCTATCATGTGTATACAGTAGCAGTCAAAAGTTTGGACACACCTACTCATTTCAGGTTTTTCTTTATTTAAAAACAACAACTATTTTCTACATTGTAGAATAATAGTGAAGACATCAAAACTATGAAACAACACATATGGAATCATGTAGGAACCAAAAAGTGTTAAACAAATTAAAATATATTTTATATTTGAGATTCTTCAAAGTAGCCATCTTTTGGCTTGATGACAGCTTTGCACAGTCTTGGCATTCTCTCAACCAGCTTCATGAGGTAGTTACCTGGAATGCATTTCAATTAACAGGTGTGCCTTGTTAAAAGTTAATTTGTGGAATTTATTTCCTTCTTAATGCGTTTGAGCCAATCAGTTGTGTTGTGACTAGGTAGGGGTGGTATACAAAAGATGGTCTTTTTGGTAAAAGACCAACCTCATATTATGGCAAGAACAGCTCAAATACGCAAAGAGAAACAACAGTCCATAATTACTTTAAGGCAAGAAGGTCAGTCAATCCGGATAATTTAAAGAAGTTCAAGTGCAGTTGCAAAAACCATCAAGCACTATGATGAAACTGTCTCTCCTGTGGACCGCCACAGGAAAGGAAGACCCATAGTTATCTCTGCTGCAGAGGATAAGTTCATTACAGTTACCTGCCCCTCAGAAATTGCAGAGTTCAAGTAACAGACACATCTCAACATCAACTGTTCAGAGGAGACTGCGTGAATCAAGCCTTCATGGTCGAATTGCTTCAAAGAAACCACTACTAATGGACACCAATAATAAGAAGAGACTTGCTTGGGCCAAGAAAAACGAGCAATGGACTTCAGATTGGTGGAAATCTGTCCTTTGGTCTGATGAATGCAAATTTGAAATGTTTGTTTCCAACTGCCGAGTCTTTGTGAGACGCAGAGTAGGCGAATGAATGATCTCCGCATGTGTGGTTCCCACCGTGAAGCATGGAGGAGGAGATGTGATGGTGTGAGGGTGCTTTGCTGGTGACACTATCTGTGATTTATTTAGAATTCAAGGCACACTTAACCAGTATGGCAACCACAACATTCTGAAAGACTGTTGGAAAAGGATTCCAGGTGAAGCTGGTTGAGAGAATTCCAAGAGTGTGCAAAGCTGTCATCAAAGCAAAGGGGGGCTACTTTGAAGAATATAAAATATATGTTGATTTCTTTAACACTTTTTTGGTTACTACATGATTCCATATGTGTTATTTCATAGTTTTGATGTCTTCACTATTATTCTACAATGTAGAAAATAGTTTAAATAATAAGAATAAGAAAAACCCTTGAATGAGTCGGTGTCCAAACGTTTGACTGGTACTGTACATCATCAAATCAAATCAAATTTATTTATATAGCCCTTCGTACATCAGCTGATATCTCAAAGTGCTGTACAGAAACCCAGCCTAAAACCCCAAACAGCAAGCAATGCAGGTGTAGAAGCACGGTGGCTAGGAAAAACTCCCTAGAAAGGCCAATACCTAGGAAGAAACCTAGAGAGGAACCAGGCTATGTGGGGTGGCCAGTCCTCTTCTGGCTGTGCCGGGTGGAGATTATAACAGAACATGGCCAAGATGTTCAAATGTTCATAAATGACCAGCATGGTCGAATAATAATAAGGCAGAACAGTTGAAACTGGAGCAGCAGCACAGTCAGGTGGAAGTTGAAACTGGAGCAGCAGCATGGCCAGGTGGACTGGGGACAGCAAGGAGTCATCATGTCAGGTAGTCCTGGGGCATGGTCCTAGGGCTCAGGTCAGTTGAAACTGGAACAGCAGCATGGCCAGGTGGACTGGGGACAGCAAGGAGTCATCATGTCAGGTAGTCCTGGGGCATGGTCCTAGGGCTCAGGTCCTACATCATTACATTCATATCTTAAATTTACATATGTGATCATACTTTAACTGAGAAGGTACAACAAAAATATCGGAAAATGTATTTATCTGAAGGTTGCCTCAACACCAAGAGTTTTTGTTCAGCTTTGAAATTGGCCACTTGTGGGAACTTAACACATAACTGAATAACTGTCAATAACTTAAAACATCTGATTGGCTTAGAATACAAACTGTTATGGATATAACAACCAGATGAATTGGTTGAAACATTAAACAGCTGAACATTTTTCTAGTTTTCTTTTCATTTGAATCCACAGATGGAAGTGGACTTAATGGGTAAACCTTCCCCTGTCTAAAATCAACAAGGTGTGTTCCTTCGGGATATACAAGAGCAGATCGTCAGAGAGTGGAGGGTAGCCTAGTCTGACTACTGGGATGGACTGACTGACTGGCTGATTGACTGGCTGGCTGGCTGGCTGGCTGACTGACTAACTGACTGATTGACTGGCTGACTGGCTGATTGACTGGCTGGCTGGCTGATTGACTGACTGACTGACTGGCTGACTGACTGACTGACTGACTGGCTGACTGGCTGACTAGCTGACTGGCTGACTGACTGACTGGCTGGCTGGCTGACTGGCTGATTGACTGGCTGACTGACTGACTGACTGGCTAACTCACCAAAGGAAGCCAGAGGCCAGAGAAACCAACGGCAGCCTAAATGCATAGAAATAAAAGATGACAGAGAGAGAGGGAGCATCAGAAAGGATGACAGAGAGAGAGGGAGCATCAGAAAGGATGACAGAGAGAGAGGGAGCATCAGAAAGGATGACAGAGAGAGAGGGAGCATCGGAAAGGATGACAGAGAGAGAGGGAGCATCAGAAAGGATGACAGAGAGAGAGGGAGCATCAGAAAGGATGACAGAGAGGGAGCAGCAGAAAGGAAGACAGAGAGAGAGGGAGCATCAGAAAGGATGACAGAGAGAGAGGGAGCATCAGAAAGAATGACAGAGAAAGAGGGAGCATCAGAAAGGATGACAGAGAGAGAGAGAGGGAGAATCAGAAAGGATGACAGAAAGAGAGGGAGCATCAGAAAGGATGACAAAAAGAGAGGATGACAGAGAGAGAGGGAGCATCAGAAAGGATGACAGAAAGAGAGGATGACAGAGAGAGAGAGGGAGCATCAGAAAGGATGACAGAAAGAGAGGATGACAGAGAGAGAGAGGGAGCATCAGAAAGGATGACAGAAAGAGAGGATGACAGAGAGAGAGAGAGAGAGAGGGAGCAGCAGAAAGGATGACAGCCCATAGAGCCAGCCAGTAGATAAGACCTACAGAGATAAGAAAGGGGTCAGGGGTCAGAGTTATACAACCTTCACCTGCTCTGGCCTCATCATCACAGACCACACACTATGACCTTTGACCTGACCTCTGATAACCCTGCCGGCAGCTTCCTGACTCTCAGCCAACTGTCTGAGAGAGGAATGTTCTTTCTTGGTAGAAGTGGGATGTAGCCTAGCAACAACCCCCCCCCCCTTCACTGATACAGCCTCTCTTTTAACTTCTGATAGAGCCAGATCGGGCTGACATGATGACAGTAGTCAGGGCAGGCGTAATTTACTCTATGACCAAACACTGAGTCATGCTACAAGCATAATGTACTCTGAGTAAATACACAAAAACATGGAAATGATGCCTTTGAGGAGTGCAGTATTATACAAATACTCCCTTCAGGAATAATTCGTTTTCGTCTGATTCTGAATGTGCCTAGTGTAAGACTACAGGCGCCTCCAGTGATGTAAAAACAAGCAACAACGACCCACTTATAACAACCCACACGCAACCGTGCATGTTAAACACACATAATTAGCATGTCCTCTGGGGTGAGAAAGGGCACGGAGACAAACAGAGCTAATGTAAATATTGAGCGAGCTGAGGGTGAGCCTTCGTGCAGCGTGCCTCCACATGGCCGTGATAAAGGATAGAGCGTGGGAGACGCGCATTCCGCGACTCGGCTTCCTGTCCCTCTCACCCACCAAATTCATTTCACAGATGACCAAAAAAAAAAAACATCCTGAAATGCAAGATGTGGAAGTAAAAAAAAAAAAATCGTCTTGAAACTATAAAGATGAACTGTGCACACAGGCTATAATCAGAGAATAAAATATGTGAACTGACAGGCTACTGGAGCATTTTTACAGACTGGTAACAAAAGCATCACTTGTTAAACTTGGAATAGGTCTAGGTTAGCATACCTTGTTGCACTACACTGACATGTATGAAGTGGCATGATGGTTGTTTGATCTTCACGGGCTGTTTATCAAAGTCTATCGAATAAAACAGCCCGCGATTGAAGCAAAACAAAACATATATATAACAGTATGCCTATATAAACCATTACCAATTAGAAAGAACTGTAAAAGATATGACTATAGTCTATGCCTTTTAATTAATGGGAATAATCGATATGCTGTGGTAGCATGTGCGCACCGTGGCGGTACTCATGAATGAAAAATAACCGTCTGCTGAATGGCTGAGCGCCGACTCTACCCTTGAAAGAACCGATCCCGAAATCCGCGTCAATGAATGACCGTTATTAACAGAGACTCTATTCGCGGGGCCAGGACACAGACAGACCCTGGTGATTGTCAATGACTGCTGGAGACCAAAATGTTGTTATGGTCAGTGACCAGAGAGAGACATTTACCCCTCGACAGACCTACCCCTCCGTCCGCAAAAATGGATTAAGAGAAATAGTCCTTTACCGCGACCCTCACTCCCGAGTCTTATCTGAGGAAGCGCATCAATCACTGAGGTGTACTCAGGACGGCATCAATCGAGTCTGTTATACCACAGGCTACCCGTGTGTTGAATTAATGGTTTTTACGTGGATGCGTTTCAGCACCAGGAGCGTTGGCGAGTCGACTGGACATACGGCTATCCTTCAGCACCTGGACCGAACTGCTGAGCCGAGCTGCCTATCTCGTTGCTACCTGACCTCACTAAAAGCACGACGCAAACATTTTCATAGCCTAGGAAATAATATAATATGTGGAACGTAGCCTAGGTTACAGGTCGGCGGTTATAAAGGTAACTGGTAGGCTAGAATGTGCGCTAAATTGCTTCCAGCGACATCCAAACAGTCGGAAGTCACAAAATGGAAAACATGAACGCAGCAGCGCTCACCTCGATGTCCGACTCACTGCATGGCGATACGCTGATGTCTGGGAGCCAATCCTTGCTCTGTTGTTTGTTGTTATTGCTGTTGTTGTTGTTCTCCAATCAGGTCCAATAATATGTATTAATTGTCTTCATATCATTATTCTCGAGGAGCGGTTAGACAGAGATAGGAGACTAGCGGCCGCGTCGTTACATTTTCTCCATATCCATTCTGAAGCACACTGCACTGTAGGATCCACGGTCTCTCATTCCGGGGCTGTCTACCCTTAAAGGAGCCGCCCACGGTTCCCGCTTGCAAAAACCAGTTCACTTTGTCATAGGTATAAACGTTTAGTGGGGTTTTCTGTGAGCCAGAGGGAAGTCCATTGTGTGTAATCCCACCAGTCTCCCTCTTTTTCTCCCTCTCTCACTCAGAGGCGTCGTGCCCCCTCAGATTTGCCCTATTAAAAAAATAATATAGACAGTACCAGTTAAAAGTTTGGATGCACTCATTCAAGGGCTTTTTATTTACTTTTACTATTTTCTACATTGTAGAATAATAGTGAAGACATCAAAACTATGAAATAACACATATGGAATCATGTAGTAACCAAAAAAGTGTTAAAGAAATCAAAATATATTTTGGATTTTAGATTCTTTAAAGTAGCCACCCTTTGCCTTGTTAACAGCTTTTCACACTCTTGGGTTTCACCTGGAATGCTTTTCCAACAGTCTTGAAGGAGTTCCCATATATGCTGAGCACTTGTTGGCTGTTTTTCCTTCACTCTGCGGTCCAACCCATCCCAAACCATCTCAATTGGATTGAGGTCGAGTGATTGTGGAGGCCAGGTCATCTGATGCAGCACTCCATCACTCTCCGTCTTGGTCAAATATCCCTTACACATCCTGGAGGTGTGTTGGGTCATTGTCCTGTTGAAAAACAAATGATAGTCCCACTAAGCGCCAATCAGATGGGATGGCGTATCGCTGCAGAATGCTGTGGTAGCCATGCTGTTTTAGTGTGCCTTGAACTCTAAATAAATCACAGTGTCACGACTAAAGCACCCCTACACCATCACACCCCCTCCTCCGTGCTTCACGATTTTGTACCTTTATTTAACTAGGCAAATCAGTTAAGAACAAATTATTATTTACAATGATGGCCTGCCCCGGCCAAACCTGGACGACGCTGGGCCAATTGTGTGCCGCCCTATGGGACTCCCAATTACGGCCGGATATGATACAGCCTGGATTCGAACCAGGGACTCTAATGATGCCTCTTGCACTGAAATCGATGGGAACCACACATGCGGAGATCATCCGTTCACCTACTCTGCATCTCACAAAGACACAGTGGTTGGAACCAAATTTGGATTTATCAGACTAAAGGACAGATTTCCACCGGTCTAATGTCCATTGCTCGTGTTTCTTGGCCCAAGCAAGTCTATTCTTCTTATTGGTGTCCTTTAGTGGTGGTTTCTTTGCAATAATTCGACCATGAAGGCCTGATTTACGCAGTCTCCTCTGAACAGTTGATGTTGAGATGTTCAAGTAACAGACACTCTGTGAGGCATTTATTTTGGCTGCAATTTCTGAGGCTGGCAACTCTAATGACCTTATCCTCTGCAGCAGAGGTAACTCTGGGTCTTCCTGTCCTGTGGCGGTCCTCATGTGAGCCAGTTAACTCTAATGACCTTATCCTCTGCAGCAGAGGTATCTCTGGGTCTTCCTTTCCTGTGGCTGTCCTCAGAGAGACAGATTCAGTGCTTGATGGTTTTTGCGACTTCACTTGAAGATACTTTCAGTTCTTGACATTTTCCGGATTGACTGACCTTCATGTCTTAAAGTAATGATGGACTGTCATTTCTCTTTGCTTATTTTAGCTGTTCTTGCCATAATATGGACTTGGTCTTTTACTAAATAGGGATATCTTCTGGTATACCATCCCTACCTTGTCACAACACAACTGATTGGCTCAAACGAATTAAGAAAGATATTCCACAAATTAATATTTAAGATGGAACACCTGTTAATTGAAATGCATTCCAGGTGACATCCCCCATGAAGTTGGTTGAGAGAATGCCAAGATTGTGCAAAGCTGTCAAGGCAAAGGGTGGTTACTTTGAAGAAGCTAAAATATAAATATATTTTGATTTGTTTAACACTTTTTTGGTTAATACATGATTCCATATGTGTTATTTCATAGTTTTGATGTCTTCACTATTATTCTACAATGTAGAAAATAGTGAAAATAAAGAAAAACCCTGAAATGAGTAGGTGTGTCCAAACTTTTGACTGGTACTGTATATATTTTACAAAGAATTAAGCATAATGATTATGGCTCTCGATTGCAGGAAAAAGCTGTTTCAGGTGTTTGAAAAATGCAAAATTCTTCAATTTACAGTCAGTGGGGCTAGCCCCACCTCCGGACCACCCCCCTAGCCCCACCTCCGGACCACCCCCCCTAGCCCCACCTCCCTGTCACTCTCTCACCCGCACACTCCCTAAAGCTTGGGTCTAAGCAGCGCTAGTGTCGATTCACACTCTATATATAATACAAGAGGTTCAGTGCTGGTGGGTTTCCTGGTGAGTGGGAGAGAGAGCCAGGTGATCTATTACCACACACACACACACACACACACACACACACACACACACACACACACACACACACACACACACAGTTAGTCTCAATCACTAGCCATTTGTCTCCCCACTCCATTATATCAGAGCCTATAAGCCTGGCACTGGCATGTCATGCTACACAAACATGCAACCAAACCCAGCCCTTTAGACACAGCAGCATACACACATTCATTTGGTGGCAGACAGAAACAGTAACTCATTGAGTGCAGACAGACAGACAGACAGACAGACAGACAGACAGACAGACAGACAGACAGACAGACAGACAGACAGACAGACAGACAGACAGACAGACAGACAGACAGACAGACAGACAGACAGACAGACAGACAGACAGACAGACAGACAGACAGACAGACAGACAGACAGACAGAGACAGACAGACAGACAGACAGACAGACAAACTCATTGAGTGCAGACAGACAGACACACTCAGTAACTCATTGAGTGCAGAGAAACAGACAGACACAGTAACTCATTGAGTGCAGAGAAACAGACAGACACAGTAACTCATTGAGTGCAGACAGACACAGTAACTCATTGAGTGCAGAAAGACAGGCAGACACAGTAACTCATTGAGTGCAGACAGACAGACACAGTAACTCATTGAGTGCAGACAGACACAGTAACTCATTGAGTGCAGACAGACAGAGTAACTCATTGAGTGCAGTGACCCAGCCTCCTCCCCCACACGATTTCTCACAGTATTGTTCTTTCAGACTGTCTCCTGAAAATCATTCACAAGGGCTTCCTGAGGGAAGGGCTCAGACCAGCTGAACACACACACACACACACACACACACACACACACACACACACACACACACACACACACACACACGCACACACACACACACACACACACAGTGCTTTCCACACTGCTTCCAGTAGAGGACTGCTGCAAAAACTGTGTTTTTTATTTTGCATGATCCAATATCAGTACTTGCTCAATTTACAACTAGTCTAAAACCTGTCATCAACTGATTTCAGTCAGTGTCTGGATGGCTGTGGATTGAATGCATTGGTTAAATGGAGTGTTGGCTTATTGCCAGTTCATTTAAAACATGTATAGATTAATTCCTCAACAAAAAAACCTGTCTATCTAACTAACCAACATACAGTGAAGATAAATTCCTCACATTCATTATTTTACACAATATCTTATCACAGCACTGGCTGACCACTGGCCACTGTTACTACATGACTCCATATGTGTTATTTCATAGTGTTGATGTCTTCATTATTATTCTACAATGTAGAAAATAGTAAACAAAGAAATAAAGAAAAACCCTTGAATGAGTCGGTCAAATAAAATACAATTTTATTGGTCACATACACATGGTTAGTAGATGTTATTTGTCACATGGTTAGTAGATGTTATTGGTCACATGGTTAGTAGATGTTATTGGTCACATACACATGGTTAGTAGATGTTATTGGTCACATGGTTAGTAGATGTTATTGGTCACATGGTTAGTAGATGTTATTGGTCACATGGTTAGTAGATGTTATTGGTCACATGGTTAGCAGATGTTATTGGTCACATGGTTAGCAGATGTTATTGGTCAGATACACATGGTTAGTAGATGTTATTGGTCACATACACATGGTTAGTAGATGTTATTGGTCACATGGTTAGTAGATGTTATTGGTCACATGGTTAGCAGATGTTATTGGTCACATACACATGGTTAGCAGATGTTATTGGTCACATACACATGGTTAGTAGATATTATTGGTCACATGGTTAGTAGATGTTATTTGTCACATGGTTAGTAGATGTTATTGGTCACATACACATGGTTAGCAGATGTTATTGGTCACATACACATGGTTAGTAGATGTTATTGGTCACATACACATGGTTAGCAGATGTTATTGGTCACATGGTTAGTAGATGTTATTGGTCACATGGTTAGCAGATGTTATTGGTCACATACACATGGTTAGCAGATGTTAATGGTCACATACACATGGTTAGCAGATGTTATTGGTCACATGGTTAGCAGATGTTATTGGTCACATACACATGGTTAGCAGATGTTATTGGTCACATACACATGGTTAGCAGATGTTATTGGTCACATACACATGGTTAGCAGATGTTAATGGTCACATGGTTAGCAGATGTTATTGGTCACATGGTTAGCAGATGTTAATGGTCACATACACATGGTTAGCAGATGTTATTGGTCACATACACATGGTTAGCAGATGTTATTGGTCACATACACATGGTTAGCAGATGTTAATGGTCACATAGTTAGCAGATGTTATTGGTCACATGGTTAGCAGATGTTATTGGTCACATGGTTAGCAGATGTTATTGGTCACATGGTTAGCAGATGTTAATGCGAGTGTAGTGAAATGCTTGTGCTTCTAGTTCCTGACAGTACAGTAATATCTAACAATTCCACAACAACGACCTAATTAACACAACTCTAAAAGGGATGGAATAAGAATATGTACATAGAAACATATGGATGAGCGATGTCCGAGTCAGCATAGGCAAGATGCAATAGATGGTATAAAATACAGTATATACATATGAGATGAGTAATGTGTCCGAACCTCTGACTGGTACTGTACATTATACCTGATGTATGAAGACAAAATATTACCAATCTTTATAACTGCACCATGATAGTGAATTATACTTTTGTCTGTGTTGAGGTTTTACCACATCGATCACACGAGGACCCAGACAGGATAATCTCCGATCTGACAGCGGGAGATGGTGCGGGGGGTACCCTCTCATTCTCCCTAACACAGAGGCCTGGCGACTGCAAGATACCCCCCCCCCCTGTAGAGATGGGAGAGGTGAGCGAGATTGAGAGAGTTGTGGCAGTGACTGAGACCGTCCACACCCACCCAGCCTTTTGATGGACAACTTCTTCTGGAAAGTGTCTGAAGTGGTTGAAGGGGAGATTGAGCACTCCTGGGGGTGTTTGAGGATCAATGTATGGGTCTTCCCAACCCCCCCCCCCCCCCCCCCCCCCCCCCTCTACTGTGCCCAACCATAGACATTCCTTAAATCCAAGACAGAATTCCAGGAGGAGCACATCTTATAGATTTGGGGGGGCACTTAAAAGCACGTCTCCAAAACGGCCTGTCTGTCACAAGAGGGCCTGGCGACTGCAAGATACCCCTTCCCCCTGTAGAGATGTGAGAGATGTGGCGGTGAGACCTCTGTTCTTCCTAGTGACCGAGAACAGAAAAGGACCAATGAACAGATCTTACTCAGGCTCCCACAATCCCTCAGCACCCATTTGTCTCACTGGGGTCATCAACTACATATTGATTAAAGTAGCTAATGTGTGTGTGTATTGTGAGTCAAATTGCACCTGATCACTCTAGTGAGCTAGTGATTAATTTGATGATGTCAGTATGTCTGGGGCTGGGACAGGAGGAGACAACACACAGTGAACCAGACAAACCAGGAGGAGACAACACACAGTGAACCAGACAGACCAGACAGACAACACACAGTGAACCAGACAGACCAGGAGGAGACAACACACAGTGAACCAGACAGACCAGGAGGAGACAACACACAGTGATCCAGACAGACAACACACAGTGAACCAGACAAACCAGGAGAGACAACACACAGTGATCCAGACAGACAACACACAGTGAACCAGACAGACCAGACAGACAACACACAGTGAACCAGACAGACCAGGAGACAACACACAGTGATCCAGACAGACAACACACAGTGAACCAGACAGACCAGACAGACAACACACAGTGAACCAGACAGACCAGGAGAGACAACACACAGTGAACCAGACAGACCAGACAGACAACACACAGTGAACCAGACAGACCAGGAGAGACAACACACAGTGAACCAGACAGACAACACACAGTGAACCAGACAGACCAGGAGAGACAACACACAGTGATCCAGACAGACAACACACAGTGATCCCCACCGGCTCCAATCCCCCACTGGCTCCAATCCCCACCGGCTCCAATCCCCACCGGCTCCAATCCCCCACTGGCTCCAATCCCCCACTGGTTCCAATCCCCACCGGTTCCAATCCCCACCGGTTCCAATCCCCACCGGCTCCAATCCCCACCGGTTCCAATCCCCACCGGTTCCAATCCCCACCGGCTCCAATCCCCACCGGTTCCAATCCCCACCGGTTCCAATCCCCACCGGTTCCAATCCCCACCGGTTCCAATCCCCACCGGTTCCAATCCCCACCGGCTCCAAACCCCACCGGTTCCAATCCCCACCGTTACCTCCTGTAACTGTCTCACCAAGGATGGTAAGGGGGGCCGGGTGAAATGGGGGGAGACAGGCCACAGAGCGGGGTGGTGGTGGTGGGGGGGGGCTCTAGACATCTGATTGGCTGGACAGGGGGTTACGTGTGTGGGCAACTCAGCCAGATGCTGTCAGAACGAATCAGAACGCATCGGGAACGTTCAGGCAGGAGCAACCTGACAGAGGTCTGTTTCCATGGCAACGCCCGGGGGAATCCGGTACGAAGCGACTGCATGCTGGGAAAGAGCGATAGAGAGAGAGAGGCGGGGTTGTTCTGGGGGAGAGGTACCGACAGTTCCCTAGGGAATGAGGAGGAGTGGTGAAATATGCCGTCGAAAATTTCATGACCCCCTCCCCCACACACACACACTCTCTTTGTACTAATGATCGCCTGAAAAAAAATTATTGATTCTTAATTTTCTGAGCTGAGGTACTTAGCGACACAAAATAGAAAATCTGGAATGATGTTGAATCAGTGAATGAGATTTCCACAGCTACTAAGAAGTTGAATGAAGAGGGAATTCTTCACATATAGGACTTCTGGCCTGGGGAGCAGGGTCAATTCCATTTAAATTCCAGTCACTTCAGAAAGTTAACCAAATTCCAATTCCACAATTTTTTTGTATCGCAAAACTGACCGTTTAAAAAAATAAAAAGCTTCCTATTTCCTCAGAGAATGATGTCATCATCCTGAGCCGAGGATGCACTTTGGTTTAGGACCTCAAATCGTAGCTTAAGGAGATCCCAAGTGACGTAATAAAACAGTCTTAAAATGATCTACATTGGTGGAGATAACTATAAAACACAAGACGTTTATTTGACTTGGTGAAAGTATGTTGTTGTTGTTGTTGATCTAACTTGATATCCACTTTGTTTCCCCCCCATGTGGTTTCTTCCTTCACAGACTCCCATGAAATGATGACCTCTTCCTAAATATTTGGTCACATGATATATTTTGTTTATGGTTTCCTAGAAACAAGGGGTGGCTCAACTTACCCCACTCTTTTTTTTTTTGGGGGGGGGGGGGGGGGGAACGATTGAACTTAAATTCAAATTAATTAATGAATTCATTAATTATAGGTCTTATTTAATAGAAATACTGGACATCACTCTTCATTATTTATGTTGTTATTTAACACATCATTTGCAGTTTTGTGATTTCACCTGAACAGGTCATTTGTTATGTATTTCTCAGCAGTGCAGGTTGAATTAAATTACACCCTCATTAGAAGAAGCAGCAGTTCGTCTGCGTCGTCAACCGTGAGGTAGAAAGAAACAGGAAACGGCTTTCTTCCTGCCAGGAGAGATGAGAGCACCACTATTCGTTACAGTATTTCTGCCTGAGCATCTCTATGGACAGAAACATCCCTTTAGCAACACAAACACAAACAGACAGAGAATGAAAGAGACAGAAAGAGAGAGAGAGAAATAGAGAATGAAAGAGACAGAAAGAGAGAGAAATAGAGAATGAAAGAGAGAAATAAGACAGAGAAGGAAATAAAGAGAGAGAAATAGACAGACAGAAACACAGACACACCCCTAAAGGTGAGGATGAGAGAAGGAGAGCCAGCATGAGGCCAATAAATAATTCAGAGAACGCATTCCTCTATCGCCCTCTGCTGGCGGCATGTTGGTGACGGAGAGCAAAGTGTAAGTGTCTGGATTTCAGCTCGTGGGGATGTTGTGTGTGTGGTCAGACCGCCTTGTTACGGTTTAATGAGCCAGTCGACCTCCAGGAAGACTCCTCATCACAACCCTCCAAGGGGACTCCTCGCATGAATAATGCAGCCTAATTGAGTCTCCCTCAGACAGAACTGAGATCTCCTGCAACCCCCTACAAACTGTAGGCAGGGACCTCTCATTCCAACACGTCAACGGGTAGGTGCGTTTGATTGGTAGGGCTCAAGCAACCGACTGTAGACAGGGACCTCTCATTCCAACACGTCAACGGGTGGGTGCGTTTGATTGGTAGGGCTCAAGCAACCGACTGTAGACAGGGACCTCTCATTCCAACACGTCAACGGGTGGGTGCGTTTGATTGGTAGGGCTCAAGCAACCGACTGTAGACAGGGACCTCTCATTCCAACACGTCAACGGGTGGGTGCGTTTGATTGGTAGGGCTCAAGCAACGGACTGTAGACAAGGACCTCTCATTCCAATACATCAACGGATGGGTGCGTTTGATTGGTAGGGCTCAAGCAACCGACTGTAGACCAAAGTCGAAGAGTGAACTGGGGTGAGGTGCATCTGCGACAGACGAAACGGCAAGGCTCAGATCGACATGGCAGTGTTGCCATGGTTTTATAAAAGTTTTCCTTTAGAATGTTGACAAACATTTCCCAACCCCCTCCAGACCACACACTCACAAACTGAAATCATAAAATAATTATATACAATGTACAGTAAATCAATGAGAGAGCATCAAACGTCACATTCATTTGGTATATATCCGTTGTATAGGCTACATGAATCCCTGCAAAGTTGGTTCCTGTTTCAGTCGTCTTTGGTCACGCTCGGATTGGTCGAAAACCAACAACACCATAATGATTGGTTGACAATAGACCCTCCCACAAGGATGGAGTCGGTGAAGAAAAACCACGCAGTCAACACTTCATGACCTTTTGATCACGTGATTTTTGTAACGTTCGTGCAGTCGACATGTCGGCGCAAACCTGAACCTTTTCATCCCCATTAATGCTACGCACTTTTCAGACTTCACAAAAGTGATCCGCTCGAAATGCTCCCCATTAGTCCGAACACCCTACAGTGATCTAAATGCTCTCCATTAGTCCGAACACCCTAAAGTGATCTAAATGCTCCCCATTAGTCCGAACACCCTACAGTGATCTAAATGCTCTCCATTAGTCCGAACACCCTACAGTGATCTAAATGCTCTCCATTAGTCCGAACACCCTACAGTGATCTAAATGCTCCCCATTAGTCCGAACACCCTACAGTGATCTAAATGCTCCCATTAGTCCGAACACCCTAAAGTGATCTAAATGCTCTCCATTAGTCCGAACACCCTAAAGTGATCTAAATGCTCTCCATTAGTCCGAACACCCTAAAGTGATCTAAATGCTCTCCATTAGTCCGAACACCCTAAAGTGATCTAAATGCTCTCCATTAGTCCGAACACCCTAAAGTGATCTAAATGCTCCCCATTAGTCCGAACACCCTAAAGTGATCTAAATGCTCCCATTAGTCCGAACACCCTAAAGTGATCTAAATGCTCCCATTAGTCCGAACACCCTAAAGTGATCTAAATGCTCCCATTAGTCCGAAAACCCTAAAGTGATCTAAATGCTCCCCATTAGTCCGAACACCCTAAAGTGATCTAAATGCTCCACATTAGTCCGAACACCCTAAAGTGATCTAAATGCTCTCCATTAGTCCGAACACCCTAAAGTGATCTAAATGCTCCCATTAGTCCGAACACCCTAAAGTGATCTAAATGCTCTCCATTAGTCCGAACACCCTAAAGTGATCTAAATGCTCTCCATTAGTCCGAACACCCTAAAGTGATCTAAATGCTCCACATTAGTCCGAACACCCTAAAGTGATCTAAATGCTCTCCATTAGTCCGAACACCCTAAAGTGATCTAAATGCTCCACATTAGTCCGAACACCTTAAAGCGCGGAAGGGTGTGGTTGCACTTATCCAGTAACCGTCCTTACCTTGTGGGATTTTGCTGCGTTCAAGACAACTGGGAACTCTGAAATCTTCGACTTCTGACTTCAGTGCGTTCAAGACAACTGGGAACTCGGAAATCTTCGACTTCTGACTTCAGTGCGTTCATGACAACTTGGAACTCTGAAAAAAACGAGCTCCGACTGGGGGGGAAAAAAATCTCTTTGAACGAACCGCTAACTCTGGCATCTTTCTAGAGCTCAGACTTTCTAACCTGAAGCTCACTGACGTCATGATTTCACCTCGTTCCCAATTGTCTTGAACACACCATTAGTACCTGTGTGATGCAAATGATGACCTTTATCATGCAATAAAACACTATGACAAAACCAATTTTAAGTCCCATACTGTGACAACACTGACATCATTCCCTGTAACATCAAGCATTTTGACTTAAATATGACCTTCTGAAACAAAATGGGGCATCAGACCTTTTTGACACCACCTGATGACATCACTCAGTGTGATGTCTTTGTGAATCTGACACCACGTCATTTTGACAATGATCATTGTGACATCATTATGATCCAGCCATAGAATTAGGAATTAGAATAGTAATGAGTAGAATCTCTATGATAGAATCTATAGAAATGGATTCTATTTATTTTGTGACATCATTCCACCAGATTGTGACCAATCATCAGGTGACCAAAACACACAGGTAAATAAATGCCTAGAGTTTATTTAGAAGGATTGATAGAGGTGACAGTGACATGGAGGGCAGCTGTAGTTAGTATATGGTCCTAACAGCAGGTAGTGAGAGGTCGTCAGAATACAGGAATCTTTCATCATAATCAACGACAAGAGATTCAGTAACCATTCATGTGAACTATTGTAACAGAAATCATGACCTGTCTGTTGTCCTCTGTCCAAATCCATCAAGCTAGGAACCAAAGACCTCGCAAAACAACCACATCACCCCTGTTCATCTGACTGGAAACAGCGTCCCTAACCGGCCACCCAACTAAGAAAACAACATGTTACGAAACAGATACACTTCAACATAAGATACAAGTTAAATCACATTGTCAATTCAATTCAATTCACATATTTCTACCAATTACAGGTGCTGTGATAATTCTTCTCATCTTCCTCAACGATGTCAATGAGGGAAATCTAAAAGCCAAGGATATAACTTCATCTTTATCCAACATCTCTTAAATTGTCTCGTAATATTTAATCCCTTAAGAAATATACATGCGCTTTCACAGTATTCCCAACACCCTAACTAACATAACCCAATCAAATGAAAACAAATGTCAATCAGTACTTCATTCATCAAAATGAATATCAGCACAGGAGATTACAGTTAATATCAGCATAGGAGATTACAGTTAATATCAGTATAGGAGATTACAGTTAATATCAGTATAGGAGATTACAGTTAATATCAGTATAGGAGATTACAGTTAATATCAGCATAGGAGATTACAGTTAATATCAGTATAGGAGATTACAGTTAATTTCAGTATAGGAGATTACAGTTAATATCAGTATAGGAGATTACAGTTAATATCAGTATAGGAGATTACAGTTAATATCAGTATAGGAGATTACAGTTAATATCAGCACAGGAGATTACAGTTAATATCAGCACAGGAGATTACAGTTAATATCAGTACAGGAGATTACAGTTAATATCAGTATAGGAGATTACAGTTAATATCAGTATAGGAGATTACAGTTAATATCAGTATAGGAGATTACAGTTAATATCAGTATAGGAGATTACAGTTAATATCAGTATAGGAGATTACAGTTAATATCAGTATAGGAGATTACAGTTAATATCAGTATAGGAGATTACAGTTAATATCAGTATAGGAGATTACAGTTAATATCAGTATAGGAGACTACAGTTAATATCAGTATAGGAGATTACAGTTAATATCAGCATAGGAGATTACAGTTAATATCAGTATAGGAGATTACAGTTAATATCAGTATAGGAGATTACAGTTAATATCAGTATAGGAGATTACAGTTAATATCAGCATAGGAGATTACAGTTAATATCAGTATAGGAGATTACAGTTAATATCAGTATAGGAGATTACAGTTAATATCAGTATAGGAGATTACAGTTAATATCAGTATAGGAGATTACAGTTAATATCAGTATAGGAGATTACAGTTAATATCAGTATAGGAGATTACAGTTAATATCAGTATAGGAGATTACAGTTAATATCAGTATAGGAGATTACAGTTAATATCAGCATAGGAGATTACAGTTAATATCAGTATAGGAGATTACAGTTAATATCAGTATAGGAGATTACAGTTAATATCAGTATATGAGATTACAGTTAATATCAGTATAGGAGATTACAGTTAATATCAGTATAGGAGATTACAGTTAATATCAGTATAGGAGATTACAGTTAATATCAGTATAGGAGATTACAGTTAATATCAGTATAGGAGATTACAGTTAATATCAGTATAGGAGATTACAGTTAATATCAGTATAGGAGATTACAGTTAATATCAGTATAGGAGATTACAGTTAATATCAGTATAGGAGATTACAGTTAATATCAGCATAGGAGATTACAGTTAATATCAGCATAGGAGATTACAGTTAATATCAGTATAGGAGATTACAGTTAATATCAGTATAGGAGATTACAGTTAATATCAGTATAGGAGATTACAGTTAATATCAGTATAGGAGATTACAGTTAATATCAGCATAGGAGATTACAGTTAATATCAGCACAGGAGATTACAGTTAATATCAGTATAGGAGATTACAGTTAATATCAGTATAGGAGATTACAGTTAATATCAGTATAGGAGATTACAGTTAATATCAGTATAGGAGATTACAGTTAATATCAGTATAGGAGATAACAGGCTAGAACAGAATATAGCAAGACTTAAGGGGACTTTTCTGACCAGCATCCCATTGGCAGCCCGACTTGCCAAAATAACATTGGTTTTGTTTAAGTTTAGGGTTAATGCAAGGATTTGACAATGAAATATTATGGGTTTGCATGTAAACCACGTCCACTTAGAAGAGAGCAACCCCCCCCCCCCCACGAAGAAGAGAGCAAGCCTACCCCCCCCCCCCCGAAGAAGAGAGAAAGCCTACCCCCCCCAAAGGAGAGAGCAAACCTACCCCCCCTCCCGAAGAAGAGAGCAAGCCTACCCCCCCCCCGAAGAAGAGAGCAAGCCTACCCCCCCCCAAGAAGAGAGCAAGCCTACCCCCCCTCCCGAAGAAGAGAGCAAGCCTACCCCCCCTCCCGAAGAAGAGAGCAAGCCTACCCCCCTCCCGAAGAAGAGAGCAAGCCTACCCCCCCTCCCGAAGAAGAGAGCAAGCCTACCCCCCCCTCCCGAAGAAGAGAGCAAGCCTACCCCCCCTCCCGAAGAAGAGAGCAAGCCTACCCCCCCCCCGAAGAAGAGAGCAAGCCTACCCCCCCCCGAAGAAGAGAGCAAGCCTACCCCCCCTCCCGAAGAAGAGAGCAAGCCTACCCCCCCCCCGAAGAAGAGAGCAAGCCTACCCCCCCTCCCGAAGAAGAGAGCAAGCCTACCCCCCCCGAAGAAGAGAGCAAGCCTACCCCCCCTCCCGAAGAAGAGAGCAAGCCTACCCCCCCTCCCGAAGAAGAGAGCAAGCCTACCCCCCCCCAAGAAGAGAGCAAGCCTACCCCCCCCCAAGAAGAGAGCAAGCCTACCCCCTCCGAAGAAGAGAGCAAGCCTACCCCCTCCGAAGAAGAGAGCAAGCCTACCCCCTCCGAAGAAGAGAGCAAGCCTACCCCCCCCCAAGAAGAGAGCAAGCCTACCCCCTAGTGGTTAAAAACAGCAACTGCAGAAAATAAGGCTGTTCTTCCAGTCAAACCAACTCTGGAAAAAAACTCAGACTTGGACAATAGTGTTGAGCACACAACAACTCGGAATTCCAAGTCGTAAACTCTGGCATCTTTCTAGAACTTCAACTTTCTGACCTGAAGATCACTGACGTCATGAATTGACCTAGTCCCCCTGTCCGTCCCCCCCACCCCCACACCAGTTGTCTTGAAGGTTTCACAGGTTGTCCCCGTTCTCATGAAAACGATGCAGGTGATCCGAGTACCTGAGAAACAGACCGAGGAGAGGACATTGAAAGATTAGAGGCAATCCTAACTAATATCCCAAACACACCGTTGTTCCGCTAGCGGGATGAAACTCACTTCTTAGCACAGAAGGCAGAGCAGTCTCGACCGATGCTCTCACTCCAGGCAGTCTCATAAAGCACCTGAGAAAACACACAAACACACATTATGACATCAGCAAACATCTCTGAATAGCCAATGGTCACCGGGCTGGTGGGAGGTGAAAGGTCAAAGGCTACATACCAGGAACACCAGGCAATGCAGGAAGAGGGTGTAGAAGAATGTAATGGTTCTGGCCATCTTGTTGGAGAGAATGCTACGACCCTAAAACACATGGGTGAAAATACAACCCGTTTGTTCACACATCACATAGATCTATATGTCTGTATGACTCACCAGGCTGAGGGTAACCTTGCTACAGATCTATATGTCTGTATGACTCACCAGGCTGAGGGTAACCTTGCTACACACCACAACATACTGATCACTACACACCACAACATACTGATCACTACACACCACTACATACTGATCAATACACACCACTACATACTGATCAATACACACCACTACATACTGATCACTACACACCACTACATACTGATCACTACACACCACTACATACTGATCACTACACAACACTACATACTGATCACTACACACCACTACATACTGATCAATACACACCACTACATACTGACCAATACACACCACTACATACTGATCAATATACACCACTACATACTGATCACTACATGCTGATCAATACACACCACTACATACTGATCAATACACACCACTACATACTGATCAATACACACCACTACATACTGATCACTACACACCACTACATACTGATCACTACACACCACCACATACTGATCAATACTCACCACTACATACTGATCAATACACATCACTACATACTGATCAATACACACCACTACATACTGATCAATACACACCATTACATACTGATCAATACACACCACTACAAACTGATCATTACACACCACTACATACTGATCACTACATACTGATCAATACACACCACTACATACTGATCACTACACACCACTACATACTGATCAATACACACCACTACATACTGATCACTACACACCACTACATACTGATCAATACACACCACTACATACTGATCACTACGTACTGATCAATACACACCACTACATACTGATCAAAACACACCACTACATACTGATCAATACACACCACTACATACTGACCACTACATACTGATCAATACATACCACTACATACTGATCACTACATACTGACCGATACACACCACTACATACTGATCACTGCACACCACTACATACTGACCAATACACACCACTACATACTGACCACTACACACCACTACATACTGATCACTACATACTGACCACTACACACCACTACATACTGATCACTACATACTGACCACTACACACCACTACATACTGATCAAAACACACCACTACATACTGATCAATACACACCACTACATACTGACCACTACATACTGATCAATACATACCACTACATACTGATCACTACATACTGACCAATACACACCACTACATACTGACCACTACACACCACTACATACTGATCACTACATACTGACCACATACTGATCAATACACACCACTACATACTGATCAGTACACACCAATACACACCACTACATACTGACCAATACACACCACTACATACTGACCACTACACACCACTACATACTGATCACTACATACTGACCACTACACACCACTACATACTGACCAATACACACCACTACATACTGACCACTACACACCACTACATACTGATCACTACATACTGACCACTACACACCACTACATACTGATCAATACACACCACTACATACTGATCAGTACACACCAATACACACCCCTACATACTGATCAATACACACCACTACATACTGATCAGTACACATACTAATCTAACTCGACATACTAATCTAACTCGACATGTGCATGTTCAGTAACATGTTGTCCTCACCCTCTTGCTGAAGGAGGCGATGGGGTCCAGTCTCTCCTCATACTGGGAGGAGTAATGCACCGTAACCGTGTCATCACTGCCTCCAGCCTGTAGGGGGAGACAGATCAGTCAGACAGGAAGTCAGTCCATCCTGTAGGGGGAGACAGACAGACAGTCAGGAAGTCAGTCCATCCTGTAGGGGGAGACAGATCAGACAGTCAGGAAGTCAGTCCATCCTGTAGGGGGAGACAGACAGACGGTCAGGAAGTCAGTCCAGCCTGTAGGGGGAGACAGACAGACAGTCAGGAAGTCGGTCCAGCCTGTAGGGGGAGACAGACAGACAGACAGACAGACAGACAGTCAGGAAGTCGGTCCAGCCTGTAGGGGGAGATGGACAGACAGACAGTCAGGAAGTCAGTCCAGCCTGTAGGGGGAGACAGACAGACAGTCAGGAAGTCAGTCCATCCTGTAGGGGGAGATGGACAGACAGACAGTCAGGAAGTCAGTCCAGCCTGTAGGGGGAGATGGACAGACAGACAGTCAGGAAGTCAGTCCATCCTGTAGGGGGAGACAGACAGACAGTCAGGAAGTCAGTCCATCCTGTAGGGGGAGACAGACAGACAGACAGACAGTCAGGAAGTCAGTCCATCCTGTAGGGGGAGACAGACAGACAGTCAGGAAGTCAGTCCATCCTGTAGGGGGAGACAGACAGACAGACAGACAGTCAGGAAGTCAGTCCATCCTGTAGGGGGAGACAGACAGACAGACAGACAGACAGACAGTCAGGAAGTCAGTCCATCCTGTAGGGGGAGACAGACAGAAAGACAGTCAGGAAGTCGGTCCAGCCTGTAGGGGGATATGGACAGACAGACAGTCAGGAAGTCAGTCCATCCCGTAGGGGGAGACAGACAGACAGACAGTCAGGAAGTCGGTCCAGCCTGTAGGGGGAGACAGACAGACAGACAGTCAGGAAGTCGGTCCAGCCTGTAGGGTGAGACAGATCAGTCAGTGAGGAAGACCGCAGCAAAAGGTTGGTATGTTGCAAAAATTGGACAGCTTCAGGTCGGTCCCTCCCCGTGTGCGTCCGTTTGGTTCCTAGAGTAAATGGTTAACGGTTGCCGATGAAAAACGTGTTGCAACAGGCCAAATATTTTCCTATGGTCTGCGTCTAATGAATACACCCCTGCTCTTCTGAAGTGATGGGTGGCTAGCTACCTACTCACCCTGCCAGGGTAGGTCTGGAGGAACCTACTCACCCAGCCAGGGTAGCCTCTAGAGGAATCTACTCATCCTGCCAGGGTAGCTCTGGAGAAACCTACTCACCCTGCCAGGGTATCTCTAGAGGAATCTACTCATCTTGCCAGGGTAGATCTAGAGGAATCTACTCATCCTGCCAGGGTAGCTCTATAGGAACCTACTCACCCTGCCAGGGTAGCTCTGGAGGAACCTACTCACCCTGCCAGGGTAGCTCTGGAGGAAACTACTCACCCTGCCAGGGTAGCTCTGGAGGAAATGACTCACCCTGCCAGGGTAGCTCTAGAGGAACCTACTCACCCTGCCAGGGTAGCTCTGGAGGAACCTACTCACCCTTGCCAGGGTAGCTCTGGAGGAAACTACTCACCCTGCCAGGGTAGCTCTGGAGGAAACTACTCACCCTGCCAGGGTAGCTCTAGAGGAACCTACTCACCCTGCCAGGGTAGCTCTAGAGGAACCTACTCACCCTGCCAGGGTAGCTCTAGAGGAACCTACTCACCCTGCCAGGGTAGCTCTAGAGGAACCTACTCACACTGCCAGGGTAGCTCTGGAGGAACCTACTCACCCAGCCAGGGTAGCTCTGGAGGAAACTACTCACCCTGCCAGGGTAGCTCTGGAGAAACCTACTCACCCTGCCAGGGTAGCTCTGGAGGAAACTACTCACCCTGCCAGGGTATCTCTATAGGAACCTACTCACCCTGCCAGGGTCTCTCTATAGGAACCTACTCACCCTGCCAGGGTAGCTCTGGAGGAACCTACTCACCCTGCCAGGGTAGCTCTGGAGGAAACTACTCACCCTGCCAGGGTAGCTCTGGAGGAACCTACTCATCCTGCCAGGGTAGCTCTGGAGGAAACTACTCACCCTGCCATGGTAGCTCTGGAGGAAAATACTCACCCTGCCAGGGTAGCTCTAGAGGAACCTACTCACCCTGCCAGGGTAGCTCTAGAGGAAACTACTCACCCTGCCAGGGTAGCTCTAGAGGAACTTGATCTTCTCGTAGAGTTTGATGTTGTTGGCACGCAGGCTGTCCAACTCACTCTGCAGGGCCTGCATGGTCACCTGCATGGAACGACTCTCTTGGAGAACACAGAGACAGAGAGGGAGGGAGGTTAAACAAGAGTGTGTGTGTGTGTGTGTGTGTGTGTGTGTATGGGTGTGTGTGTGTGTGTGTGTGTGTGTGAGAGAGAGAGACACACAGCCTCCAGCTCCTGGTTGTGTGAGCGGAACCTCTCTCTCTGGCTGGAAATGATGGAGAGAAGAGAGTCCATCTGGCCTTGAGGCAGCTCCCCCTGGGGGGCCATGTCTAGGCCTGGGGGGGGCAGGGACACAGCAGCGTTGGATACACACCGCAGCTTTAGATACACACAGCAGCTTTAGATACACACTGCAGTGCTACACACACACACACACACACACACACACACACACACACACACACACTCTTGTTTAACCTCCCAAGGCAGCAGCTACTCTTCCTGGGGTTTATTATGGATCCGCATTAGTTCCTGTCAAGGCAGCCGCTAATCTTCCTGGGGGTTTATTAGGGATCCCCATTAGTTCCTGTCAAGACAGCAGCTACTCTTCCTGGGGTCCAGCAACAGTTATATACAGTTTAAAATATGACGTGACATTACATTTCATAACACTTTACCCAATACATTTAGTGTGTTGCCTCAGACCACTACTGTACAATACAACATCCATGTATACATGTGTGTAGAGTGCCTGTCTTATCATGTGTGTGTGTGTAGAGTGCCTGTCTTATCATGTGTGTGTAGAGTGCCTGTCTTATCATGTGTGTGTGTGTAGAGTGCCTGTCTTATCATGTGTGTGTGTAGAGTGCCTGTCTTATCATGTGTGTGTGTGTAGAGTGCCTGTCTTATCATGTGTGTGTGTAGAGTGCCTGTCTTATCATGTGTGTGTGTAGAGTGCCTGTCTTATCATGTGTGTGTGTAGAGTGCCTGTCTTATCATGTGTGTGTGTAGAGTGCCTGTCTTATCATGTGTGTGTAGAGTGCCTGTCTTATCATGTGTGTGTAGAGTGCCTGTCTTATCATGTGTGTAGAGTGCCTGTCTTATCATGTGCGTGTAGAGTGCCTGTCTTATCATGTGCGTGTAGAGTGCCTGTCTTATCATGTGTGTGTAGAGTGCCTGTCTTATCATGTGTGTGTAGAGTGCCTGTCTTATCATGTATGTGTAGGGTGCCTGTCTTATCATGTATGTGTAGGGTGCCTATCTTATCATGTATGTGTAGGGTGCCTGTCTTATCATGTGTGTGTGTGTCCTATGTGCATCCCAGTGATGGGGAGACTGCCTCCAGGCTGGTAGTGGTGTTGCAGGGTCAGAGAGGTGAAGGGTCAGGGAGGTGAAGGGTCAGAGAGGTGAAGGGTCAGAGAGGTGAAGGGTCAGAGAGGTGAAGGGTCAGAGAGGTGAAGGGTCAGGGAGGTGAAGGGTCAGAGAGGTGAAGGACTAACATCAGCATCAGGGCGTAACATGGAGGACATGGTCTGGATGCTGCTCAGGTCGTGTTCCAGTTTGAGGATGAGCGCTCTCTGCTCGGCGCTGGTCCGGACTGCAGACGAGAACTCCAGCTGCAGGTCTGCGTAGCGTCCTACAGAGGAAAGGACACAGAGGACAGCCGGTCAAACACACGACATCACAGACCACCGGCAGTGCACACGGATACAACACACGACGACTTCCAGTCCTACGTAGCATGTCGATTGTTCGCTCCCCAGGCAAGTCACTTACTGGTTTACGAAACAGCCATGGGTCTCCATCAATCCACGAGACATTCTACCTAGCAGTGGCGAACCTACGCCTTCAGAGGGACCAGAAATCTTCCAATAAGTTGTTCTACAACCATATATTCTGTTGTCGGACCTTCGTAGTTGTAGTGAATTAGGAGAGATACATTGTGATGACATTAAGAATGAATCAAAACAAACCTGGCCTCGCTTCGGGCTGACAAACACACAGAGACAAAAACCTGCATGGACAACATGACACATAGCATACAATAACGCACTGTTCACACAACGTGTGGTAGCCAACACCACTATCACCGATAGCGACAACAACAGTGTCACATCAAAGGTTACAGGCTCATGGTGTTGAAAGGACAGCTACCATCATACCTGTGTCTCTCTCTGTCTGTGTCTCTCTCTCTCTGTCGGTGTCTCTCTCTCTCTGTCTGTGTGTCTCTCTCTCTCTGTCTGTGTCTCTCTGTGTGTCTCTCTCTCTCTTTCTGTGTGTCTCACTCTCTCTGTGTGTGTGTCTCACTCTCTCTCTGTGTGTGTGTCTCTCTCTTTCTGTGTGTGTCTCTCTCTCTCTCTCTGTGTGTGTCTCTCTCTTTCTGTGTGTGTCTCTCTCTCTCCACATCCCCCCCCCCCCCCCCCCTCCCTCCCTCCCTCCCTCCCTCCCTCCCTCCCTCCCTCCCTCCCTCCCTCAGATTGTTGCTGCTTTACTGGCAGGTCAGTTATTATTTGTTGTCATTTAGTAGATTACCTGGAGCGACTTTCAATTAGCATTAAGTGCCTTGCTCGAGGGCACAGCTGCATATTTTTTTTACTTAGTCGGCTCTGGGATTCGAACCAGCAACCTTTTGTGTTACTGGCCCAAGGCTCTTAACCACTAGGTTAGCTGCCACCCCAGTTAAAAGATGAGGGAAATGGGGTCAACAACGTTATTGCAGGGTATCATGGCATCCTTCAATAGGGAAGGAGATGATAACAAGGAATTCTCAAAAAGAAACAAAGAATAGACACAACACCACAGATGTGTGTTTGTATAAAAGAGATTTACTTCAATTATCACACCTAGGGGTGCAGGAGAACAATCATATAGATCATTTTAATAACAACACTACATTGTTCATTACAGTGATATTGCTTCTCCATGTTGTGTAAGGGACCGTCTTACAGACAACGTGACAAGACAGAAGAAAACAAAATGGAGAACAGAAATCTTCAAAGGGGAAAACAAGCAAAACCGAGGCAAGGCCAATGAAAAGCAGGTTCAGAACATGTCTGGACCAACCAAGTGCTAGCTAGGGTAAACAATCGATCTCCTAACCATCCCCTAAAACAACAACAACACTAACAAGTGACTGGGATAAAAGGTGAGAAGACTTCAAGACAACAAATTGTTGTCGATTGAAATGAATAAATGACACACAAATGATTGGTTCAAGCCACCTAAAGCATATTGAAGCTTTGTGAAGAGGTAAGGATGAACCTCCTCACATTTTGGTTTACAAAGCACTCTGGGTAAAGGGTGTAAGGAGTTTTTCAACAAAAGTTCATTTCATCTTAATGGCTGATATCATATTTATAAGAAGATTAAATAAAAAAGTGTCTTAGCTTATGAATGAAACCATCACGGTCACCTAATCATCCCCAGTTTACAATTGGTTCATTCATCCCCCTCCTCTCCTCTGTAACTATTCCCCAGGTCGTTGCTGTAAATGAGAACGTGTTCACAGTCAACTAAACCTGGTAAAATAACGTTTTCATTTTTTAAATAAATATATGGATTTTGTGCAGTGAAACAAAACCATAATTCTTTTGTTGTGATTTTAACTTTAAAAATACTTTAATCTCTGTCTACAACTGCTTTTCCCCCCCATAAGAGACCCATTAGTGTGACCTGGTCAGAAATGAAAACCCGAAAGAAACAGTTGAAGTTGACTTGGTAATCTCATTATGAAAATCCATTGTCCAAACCACAAGTAGCCAGCCAATGACCGGACAGGAAGACAAACGTAGTAAAAAGGAAGTGCAGGGTTGGAGTCAAACAAATATTTCAATTCTCTTTAATGTTTTTCCAATTAGGAACATTTATGAATTTGGGTTTACTTACTGAATTGACAGAAATTGACCCCAACTCTGGTCCAGTGCCTTTTACTAACTGGGTAAATTCTACACAGTCTCCTCATCCAGCTACGGATAGAGCAGAACCAGTAGAGACAAACAAGGCAGAAAGAAAATTATTATGTTCAAGTACTTATATATATATATATATATGTATATGAGGGGTGTGTGCATCAACTAACAGCCTGAAAAAGGAGAGTTCCACGAGAGACACAGATAGGGGCCCGATAAACACAATACAGACTCTCCAGTGTAACATGTATTGTGCTGTGTGTGTGTGTGTGTGTGTGTGTGTGTGTGTGTGTGTGTGTGTGTGTGTGTGTGTGTGTGTGTGTGTGTGTGTGTGTGTGTGTGTGTGTGTGTGTGTGTGTGTGTGTGTGTGTGTGTGTGTGTGTGTGTGTGTGTGTGTGTGTGTGTGTGTGTGTGTGTGTGTGTGTGTGTGTGTGTGTGTGTGTGTGCTGTGAATACCAGTGATATCTAAAAGTATTTTTCATCTTACAATTTAAAAAAAATCCACTTCAATAACATCTCTCTTTGAAAAGTTTTAGAAAACACCATTATTTTCCTTCTTCGTCTTCTCCTTCCTCTTAGTCCTGATATGGAAGCCCAGTGTTGTGGTCCAGACCTCATCTACAACCACATACCACTAACTAACTACTTCAATAGAGCGAACGATAATAATGCTTTGACTTGATATGATATACAGCATCTGTACAGTGTATAGAATCATCTGATTTAGAGTTATAGAAAAATATCTGGGTGAAAAGTTGTCGATCACCCCCTCCGCCCCCCCCCCCACCCAAGCTCCCCCCCACATCAAATTAAGCAAAAACATCAAACTGTTTGGTTGTAAAGCCAGATGAGAATATTGAACATTTAAAGACAAGACAACCTTTCCTTCAGACTAGGGCACGGTCGTGTTGGTTTCCTTCTTTACTTTAGCTAATCTACAGGTAGAACCTCTTACCGTATTTATCTGAAAACGGGACTTTGTTTTCCACGCTAAAATCTCCTACAACACAAGTGTAAAACTCATTCCACGGAAGGGCGGAGCGTCTGTGGGTTCCCCCCCCCCCACTCCTCCCTTGTCCTTAATCGATGAATTAAAGGTCACTAATTAGTAAGGAACTCCCCTCACCTGGTCGTCTAGGTCTTAACTCGAAAGGAAAACACTAAAACCTGCAGACACTAGGTCCTCCACGGAATGAGTTAGACACCCCTATCCTAGAGGAAACGGCCATGTGTGAATAACCCCATCCAAAACATGCACATCAACACCTCTACATAATCTACTGAATTCTACCAAACCTGACATTTAAAAAAAACGAAAACATTTTGACAGCAAAAAAAAGGTGATGAGAACGTAAATAAATCGAAGGCACCAAAATATGAAGACGATTATTCAATTCTTGTTCTTCTTCTATTGTCTATGAAAAATGATTAGAGCGAGACCAGTCCATTGGTAAGGGGATGAGGAGAGGTCAGTGTAGGGGATGAGGAGAGGTCAATGTAGGGGATGAGGAGAGGTCAGTGTAGGGGATGAGGAGATGTCAGTGTAGGGGATGAGGAGAGGTCAGTGTAGGGGATGAGGAGAGGTCAGTGTAGGGGATGAGGAGATGTCAGTGTAGGGGATGAGGAGAGGTCAGTGTAGGGGATGAGGAGAGGTCAGTGTAGGGGATGAGGAGAGGTCAGTGTAGGGGATGAGGAGAGGTCAGTGTAGGGGATGAGGAGAGGTCAGTGTAGGGGATGAGGAGATGTCAGTGTAGGGGATGAGGAGAGGTCAGTGTAGGGGATGAGGAGATGTCAGTGTAGGGGATGAGGAGAGGTCAGTGTAGGGGATGAGGAGATGTCAGTGTAGGGGATGAGGAGAGGTCAGGGAGAGGTCAGGGAACCAATTGGAAAGCAGCTGGGTAAGTCTCTGTAATGGCAGTCTGGCACGGGGAAGTGTGGCCAGTCAAACAGTCAAACCCCTGACTACATCATACTGACCTCTGACCTGACACAGACGGCATCCTAGAGTCTCACATCACTACCCGTTTCAGCACCCATTTGGTTTCCGTGGCGATAGAAAAGACTATTGAATGTGAGACTTTCAAATCAGAATAATGGCTAAAGAGACCACACGGCCCAGCATGCTGAAGGGTTTTGGTTTAGAACCAATGGAGAGAAAAGACCTGAAATTCTTTAAAGAGAGTAGACCTACAGGCCATTGATAGACAGTAGAGTAGACCTACAGGCCATTGATAGACAGTAGAGTAGACCTACAGGTCATTGATAGTCAGGAGAGTAGACCTACAGGCCATTGATAGTCAGTAGAGTAGACCTACAGGCCATTGATAGTCAGGAGAGTAGACCTACAGGCCATAGATAGTCAGGAGAGTAGACCTACAGGCCATTGATAGTCAGTAGAGTAGATCTACAGGCCATTGATAGACAGTAGAGTAGACCTACAGGCCATTGATAGTCAGTAGAGTAGACCTACAGGCCATTGAGTCAGTAGAGTAGACCTACAGGCCATTGATAGTCAGTAGAGTAGACCTACAGGCCATTGATAGTCAGTAGAGTAGACCTACAGGCCATTGATAGTCAGTAGAGTAGACCTACAGGCCATTGATAGTCAGTAGAGTAGACCTACAGGCCATTGATAGTCAGTAGAGTAGATCTACAGGCCATTGATAGACAGTAGAGTAGACCTACAGGCCATTGATAGTCAGTAGAGTAGACCTACAGGCCATTGAGTCAGTAGAGTAGACCTACAGGCCATTGATAGTCAGTAGAGTAGACCTACAGGCCATTGATAGTCAGTAGAGTAGACCTACAGGCCATTGATAGTCAGGAGAGTAGACCTACAGGCCATAGATAGTCAGGAGAGTAGACCTACAGGCCATTGATAGACAGTAGAGTAGACCTACAGGCCATTGATAGACAGTAGAGTAGACCTACAGGCCATTGATAGTCAGTAGAGTAGACCTACAGGCCATTGATAGTCAGGAGAGTAGACCCACAGGCCATTGATAGTCAGTAGAGTAGACCTACAGGCCATTGATAGTCAGGAGAGTAGACCTACAGGCCATTGATAGTCAGTAGAGTAGACCTACAGGCCATTGATAGTCAGTAGAGTAGACCTACAGGCCATTGATAGTTAGGAGAGTAGACCTACAGGCCATAGTAATAAGATGCAGACATGCAGGGAATACCATTGTACAGTATTACAGATTTGTTATATATCAAATTTCTCATTGGGGGGGATGGACTTAGAACTCTGGTAATGCTTTTGGTTTAGAACCAATGGAGAGAGAAGTCCTGAAATCTTTAATGAGATTGGCTGAGGAGACCACACAGCCCAGCATGTTGAAGGGTTTTGGTTTAGAACCGAGTCCCCTGGGTGCTGCTGTCTAAGTGCACCAGGTGTGGTCACTGTCACCAGGTGAGGTGTGGTCACCAGGTGTGGTCACTGTCACCAGGTGTCACGACTGTCACCAGGTGTGGTCACTGTCACCAGGTGTCACGACTGTCACCAGGTGTGGTCACTGACACCAGGTGTGGTCACTGTCACCAGGTGTCGCGACTGTCACCAGGTGTGGTCACTGTCACTAGGTGAGGTGTGGTCACCAGGTGTGGTCACTGTCACCAGGTGTCGCGACTGTCACCAGGTGTGGTCACTGTCACCAGGTGTGGTCACTGTCACCAGGTGTGGTCACTGACACCAGGTGTGGTCACTGACACCAGGTGTGGTCACTGTCACCAGGTGTGGGCACTGACACCAGGTGTGGTCACTCATACACAGTATAAAGAAGCAGTGTTGTGCTGGGCTGCAGGTCATGAGTAAAGAGCCTGTGCTTGGTTTGGAACCACGTGTGAAAAGGCATACATTTCCCAGAGTTCCCTGGAGTGCTGAGCTGAAGAGGAGGGGTTTGCTTAGCAGCCACCCCCCCCCCCCCCAGTCACAGTAAGTGCTTGGTGTATGCATGGATAGGTCTGTTATGGTTGATACGGATACGGGCTGTTTCTACCACTGCATAACAACAGTATTACAGTATCTGATCAATCAATAACAGTGTTATGATGGATGGATAATGCTTTGGAGCTTGACGAGGCCACAGAGTCTGTAACGTATCGGGCAGACAACACAACAGACACCGACAGACACGACTCTATAAAAGAAGACTTCCATATTTCCTTAAATAGATACTCTTTAAATCTCAATTCGGCAGAGATGATTCCCTGGGCTGGGATCAGACAATACTAGTTTTCATTGAGTTTATATGATATTACCAGACACCATTTTGACAAAACCATAGCGACTAACAGGAAAAGGAAACAGCAGCAGCAGCAGGGTACTGTGATTCTTCTAAAAACAAACCTACTGTACATCAAGGCTGCCTGCATGACCTCAGAGTTTATTGCACTGTGTTTTTCAGACAGTAACAGTGCATGTGGAGCCTGTGAAGGGTAACGTATACCCTGAAGACAGCATGAGAGGAGACATGGAGAGATTTAGATATTCTGTGATCTGGGAGATAGTGCTAGTAGATATTACAGTTGAAGTCGGAAGTTTACATACACCTGAGCCAACAACATTTAAACTCAGTTTTTCCACAAATCCTGACATTTAATCCTTGTCTTAGGTCAGTTAGGATCACCACTTCATTTTAGGAATATGAAATGTCAGAATAATAGTAGAGATAATGATATATTTCAGATTTGATTTCTTTCATCATATTCCCCAGTGGGTCAGAAGTTTACATACACTCAATTAGTATTTGGTAGCATTGCCTATAAATTGTTTAACTTGCGTCAAATGTTTTGTGTAGCCTTCCACACGCTTCCCACAATAAGTTGGGTGAATTTTGGCCCATTCCTCCTGACAGAGCTGGAGTAATTGAGTCAGGTTTGTAGGCCTCCTTGCTCACACACACTTTTTCAGTTCTGCCCACAAATGTTCTATAGGATTGAGGTCAGGGCTTTGTGATGGCCACTCCAATACCTTGACTTTGTTGTCCTTAAGCCATTTTGCCACAACTTTAGAAGTATGCTTGGGGTTATTGTCCATTTGGAAGACCCATTTGCGACCAAGCTTTAACTTCCTGACTGATGTCTTGAGATGTTGCTTCAATATATCCACATCATTTCCCTCCTCATGATGCCATCTATTTTGTGAAGTGCACCAGTCCCTCCTGCAGCAAAGCACCCCCACAACATGATGCTGCCACCCCTGTGCTTCACGGTTGGGATGGGGTTCTTCACTTTTTCCTCCAAACATAACGATGGTCATTATGGTCAAACAGTTCTACTTTTGTTTCATCAGACCAGAGGACATTTCTCCAAAAAGTATGTTTCTTTGTCTCCATGTGCAGTTGCAAGCCGTAGTCTGGCTTTTTAATGGCGGTTTTGGAGCAGTGGCTTCTTCCTTGCTGAGCGGCCTTTCAGGATATGTTGATATGGGACTCGTTTTACTGTGGATATAGATACTTTTGTACCTGTTTCCTCCAGCATCTTCACAAGGTCCTTTGCTGTTGTTCTGGGATTGATTTGCACTTTTTGCACCAAAGTACATTCATCTCTAGGAGACAGAACACGTCTCCTTCCTGAGTATGACGGCTGTGTGGTCCCAGGGTGTTTATACTTGCGTACTATTGTTTGTACAGATGAACGTGGTACCTTCAGGCGTTTGGACATTGCTCCCAAGGATGAACCAGACTTGTGGAGGTCTACAATTTATATTCTGAGGTCTTGGCTGATTTCTTTGATTTTCCCATGATGTCAAGCAAAGAGGCACTGAGTTTGAAGGTAGGCCTTGAAATACATCCACAGGTACACCTCCAATTGACTCAAATGATGTCAATTAGCCTATCAGAAGCTTCTAAAGCCATGACATGTTCTGGAATTTTCCAAGCTGTTTAAAGGCACAGTCAACTTAGTGTATGTAAACTTCTGACCCACTGGAATTGTGATACAGTGAATTATAAGTGAAATAATCTGTCTGTAAACAATTGTTGGAACAATGACTTGTGTCATGCACAAAGTAGATGTCCTAACTGACTTGCCAAAACTATAGTTTGTGAACAAGAAATTTGTGGAGTGGTTGAAAAACAAGTTTTAATGACTCCACAACCTAATTGTATGTAAACTTCTGATTTAAACTGTATGTGATCTAGGAGATATTCTGTGATCTAGGAGATATTCTGTAATCTAGGAGATATTCTGTAATCTAGGAGATATTCTGTAATCTAGGAGATATTCTGTAATCTAGGAGATATTCTGTAATCTAGGAGATATTCTGTGATCTAGGAGATATTCTGTGATCTAGGAGATATTCTGTGATCTAGGAGATATTCTGTAATCTAGGAGATATTCTGTAATCTAGGAGATATTCTGTAATCTAGGAGATACTCTGTAATCTAGGAGATACTCTGTAATCTAGGAGATACTCTGTAATCTAGGAGATACTCTGTAATCTAGGAGATACTCTGTAATCTAGGAGATACTCTGTAATCTAGGAGATACTCTGTGATCTAGGAGATACTCTGTGATCTAGGAGATACTCTGTAATCTAGGAGATACTCTGTGATCTAGGAGATACTCTGTGATCTAGGAGATACTCTGTAATCTAGGAGATACTCTGTAATCTAGGAGATACTCTGTAATCTAGGAGATACTCTGTAATCTAGGAGATACTCTGTAATCTAGGAGATACTCTGTAATCTAGGAGATACTCTGTAATCTAGGATATACTCTGTGATCTAGGAGATACTCTGTAATCTAGGAGATACTCTGTAATCTAGGAGATACTCTGTAATCTAGGAGATATTCTGTAATCTAGGAGATACTCTGTAATCTAGGAGATACTCTGCGATCTGGAATGCTAAGAGATACTCCGATCTTGTCTTCTAGATGTATCATTTGATTCAACGATAAAGAGCATGAGCGTTGCCAGGGAAACGGTTAATGCCTCTGAACATGTACTGTAGATTACATTTCTTTTACAAACAAATAAATGACACTTCCCCCCCCCAAAAAAACTTCAGAATTCATCAATATACAAACATATGAGAACTAACTACATCTTGTAAATATTACCCAATACTGCCGGCAGTCTATCAGTAAAAATGAAAATGTAAAAAAAATAGGTCTTGCCCTCGGGTAAACCCCTTACGCAATAAAAACATCAAATAATAAGACAAGTGAAAAACTCAGCACCTATAAATAAGTTGAATAAAAAACAAACTATAAGTACGATATAACCATACAAAGAGTCTAAATAATAAGATCACAGAGCTTCATAATGAGCGTTATCATTATTATTATTACCCATAAAACAACAGCTGGGTGGCAGTTGTGCTCTTAAGTACGAGAAACGACCCCCAATCAGAACAATAAAACACACTGACACACACAGGCATGGGGAGACAGTGGGCTGACCGGGACAGAGAGAGGTTGTTTAGGAGGGATAAGGGAGGGAGAAGAGAGAGAGAAGGAGGGGGTGGGAGAGAGGGAGAGGGAGAGAGAGAGGGGGAGGGATAAGGGAGGGAGAAGAGAGAGAGAGAAGGAGGGGGTGGGAGAGAGGGAGAGAGAGAGGGAAGGAAGGAAGGGAGAGAGGGAGGGAAGGAAGGGAGAGAGGGAGGGAAGGAAGGAGAGAGGTATGGAGTAGAGTCTGGTACGGAGTAGGGTTCGGTATGGAATAGAGTCTGGTATGGAGTAGGGTCTGGTACGGGGTAGTGACTAGTAGGGAGTAGGGTCTGGTATGGAGTAGGGTCTGGTATGGAGTAGGGTCTGGTACGGAGTAGGGTCCGGTACGGAGTAGGGGCTGGTACGGAGTAGGGTCCTGTACGGAGTAGTGACTAGCAGGGAGTAGAGGCTGGTACGGGGTAGTGACTAGTAGGGAGTAGGGGCTGGTACAGGGTTGTGACTAGTATGGAGTAGTGTCTGGTACGGAGTAGAGTCCGGTACGGAGTAGGGGCTGGTATGGAGTAGGGTCCGGTATGGAGTAGAGTCTAGTATGGAGTAGGGGCTGGTATGGAGTAGAGTCCGGTATGGAGTAGGGGCTTGTATGGAGTAGGGTCCGGTATGGAGTAGGGGCTGGTATGGAGTAGGGGCTGGTATGGAGTAGGGTCTGGTATGGAGTAGGGTCCGGTATGGAGTATGGGCTGGTATGGAGTAGGGGCTGGTATGGAGTAGAGTCCGGTATGGAGTAGGGTCTGGTACGGAGTAGTGGCTGGTATGGAGTAGGGGCTGGTATGGAGTAGGGGCTGGTATGGAGTAGAGTCCGGTACGGAGTAGGGGCTGGTACGGAGTAGGGGCTGGTATGGAGTAGGGGCTGGTATGGAGTAGGGGCTGGTATGGAGTAGGGGCTGGTATGGAGTAGGGGCTGGTATGGAGTAGGGGCTGGTATGGAGTAGGGTCCGGTATGGAGTAGAGTCCGGTATGGAGTAGAGTCCGGTATGGAGTAGGGGCTGGTATGGAGTAGGGGCTGGTATGGAGTAGGGGCTGGTATGGAGTAGAGTCCGGTATGGAGTAGAGTCCGGTATGGAGTAGGGGCTGGTATGGAGTAGAGTCCGGTATGGAGTAGGGGCTGGAGCAGGGCTTTAGTAAAAGCAAGTCAGTTTGAAGTCCCAAACTGTTCCCCCGTCTCTCTGTATTCAGATTAACACTGAGACTTCCAGTACAGATGATATTGAACGCGTTCACCTGGATAAATGTTTCGTGAGGAAAACATTGACAGACACACAATAGGTGAGAGATGGTTGGTTAAACTGTGATGTGTACACTTACTTACTCAGAACAAATGACAACATATCACTACGTTAACTACTATGTCATTTCATTATAAACTATAATCCTTTAACCGTGAGTTAAACATGTAGAAACAGTAACTCTTCTCTAACTTGCAATCTCTTAACGGCAACCACATCGCTATATCTATATATAAAACATTGAAATAGAACCTTGTTGTAGGACACTAGGGGAAGGAAAAAGTTGAGTGGTACACCAGAGATCCCGCCGGCCAGGCACCATCACATGGCTGCTAGCAGGACCACACAGGGGTCAAAGGTCATTCTTCCCTCAGTAACTAAGAAACGTGGCCTTTCTTGATTTTTAAAATATTTTTTAGGTTTGATTGTTCTCTTCAGCTGAATCATCTTGCTCCACACACACACGCGCACGCACACACACACACACACACACACACACACACACACACACACACACACACACACACACACACACACACACACACACACACACACACACACACACACACACACACACACGTTGTAACAAGGTTAAAAAGCTGCTTTTACAAGAACACACACCAGTAGAGAGAAAAAGGCAAAAGGTTTGTAACAGTCACAGGACAGTGTGGGAAGAGAGGAGTCTGGACACCCTATGTGAGGTCACTGTGTGAGGTCACCGTGTGAGGTCACTGTGTGAGGTCACTGTGTGAGGTCACTGTGTGAGGTCACCGTGTGAGGACACTGTGTGAGGTCACTGTGTGAGGTCACTGTGTGAGGACACTGTGTGAGGTCACTGTGTGAGGTCACCGTGTGAGGACACTGTGTGAGGTCACTGTGTGAGGTCACTGTGTGAGGACACTGTGTGAGGTCACTGTGTGAGGACACTGTGTGAGGACACTGTGTGAGGTCACTGTGTGAGGTCACTGTGTGAGGACACTGTGTGAGGTCACCGTGTGAGGACACTGTGTGAGGTCACTGTGTGAGGTCACTGTGTGAGGTCACTGTGTGAGGACACTGTGTGAGGACACTGTGTGAGGTCACTGTGTGAGGACAGGACACTGATGTTTATCTTCTAAACACGTTAAACATTCTCCTCCTGTGAGTGTCCATCCTTTAAAAAGCCCCTGGTCCATCTCTGGGAGAAACCCCAGGTCAGATCTGTCTGTCTGTGGTGCATTCGGCCAGTAATTGGCTGTGTTTGGGGGTACCTGCCAGTAATTGGTGGTGTTTAGGGGTACCTGCCAGTAATTGGTGGTGTTTGGGGGTACCTGCCAGTAATTGGTGGTGTTTGGGGGTACCTGCCAGTAATTGGTGGTGTTTGGGGGTACCTGCCAGTAATTGGTGGTGTTTGGGGGTACCTGCCAGTAATTGGTGGTGTTTGGGGGTACCTGCCAGTAATTGGTGGTGTTTGGGGGTACAGTACCTGCCAGTAATTGGTGGTGTTTGGGGGTACAGTACCTGCCAGTAATTGGTGGTGTTTGGGGGTACCTGCCAGTAATTGGTGGTGTTTGGGGGTACCTGCCAGTAATTGGTGGTGTTTGGGGGTACCTGCCAGTAATTGGTGGTGTTTGGGGGTACCTGCCAGTAATTGGTGGTGTTTGGGGGTACCTGCCAGTAATTGGTGGTGTTTGGGGGTACAGTACCTGCCAGTAATTGGTGGTGTTTGGGGGTACAGTACCTGCCAGTAATTGGGGGTGTTTGGGGGTACAGTACCTGCCAGTAATTGGTGGTGTTTGGGGGTACAGTACCTGCCAGTAATTGGTGGTGTTTGGGGGTACAGTACCTGCCAGTAATTGGTGGTGTTTGGGGGTACAGTACCTGCCAGTAATTGGGGATGTTTTGTTTGGGGGTACAGTACCTGCCAGTAATTGGTGGTGTTTGGGGGTACCTGCCAGTAATTGGTGGTGTTTGGGGGTACCTGCCAGTAATTGGTGGTGTTTAGGGGTACCTGCCAGTAATTGGTGGTGTTTGGGGGTACAGTACCTGCCAGTAATTGGTGGTGTTTGGGGTACCTGCCAGTAATTGGTGGTGTTTGGGGGTACAGTAAGCCCTGTGGCCAGCAGGGAGACTAAGTGATTCTCCGTAAGAAAGAAGAGAGCCTGAGATTCCCTCATTTTTGTCTTCTAAGTGTTCATTATATCTTCTTCTATATCTTGGTTTGGCAACCACTTCTCTCCTTTCTCTCAGGAAAGAGACTGTGTATAAAAATGGCCAATGAGCTTGGCTTTGGCTGTGCCCTCTTCTGTCCAATAGGAGAAGACCAGGGGAACAGTCAGAGGGCAGAGGTTGTGAGGTCATGAGAAAGGGGTGTGGGGGGAGGTTCAGAACTCCCACTCAGATGGGTCTTCCTTGCCGGCAGCCTTCTCCAGTCTGTGGATGATATTGTCGAGGTTGGCAGCTTTCTTCCTGCGCAGGGTATTGTCTCTGGGGTTCCTAGCCGGGGTAGAGGTGTGACTGGAGAGGGCTGAGAGAGAGAGACCTGCCTCAGGTAGACTGAAGAGGTTGCTGTTGCTGCTGGAGACCGGCCCGACTGAGCCTGAGGTAGTGCAGTTTCTCTGGGCAGGGGATCCATCTGACACCCCGGCTTCAACCCTGACCTCCATGTCCTGGTTCTCAGGGGCTCCTCTGTGCCTCCCGTGGTGCCCCTCCATGGTGCTGTCTGACTCAGTCCCGTCACAGCTGTCCCCCTCCCCTGCTTTAGCTGCTGCCGCTGACCCTGCAGCCTGAATCTCCTCTATGAAGAGCTCCCTGCGGATACGAGACCTGGGGAGGGACGGAGAGCAGGGGGTTAAATACTAGGTCTACGAAGAGCTATCTGAGGATACGAGACCTGGGGAGGGACGGAGAGCAGGGGGTTAAATACTAGGTTGGGCGATATTACGATGGTATCATCGATGGTGAAGACATCACGATGTGACAGACTATGGTTTAGCTTATTTGAACTTGACTGGCGCAGTGCGGTACAAAACCCTGTTCACAGCAGTAATTAGCCTATTCCTATTGGCTATCGCCTATTTCAATCAATACGCTATATACAGAAAGCAAGAAATTAATGTAGGAGCAGAGAATTCAACCAAAGCAGAGCAAAATGTCCAGAAATAAAATATTGTTTCTCTCCGTCAGACTATAGCCATATATATATATATATATATTTTTTTTTATAAACAGACACTCCTTAACTATATTGTGTCTAACTGTTTAAAAATAATTAAAAGTAGCCTATATTTCCCTCTCTCTCTCTCTCCATTCGATAGATTATGAATATGACTGAAGGCTAAGTGTCATAGTTTAAGGTCATGGTTTTCTCCTAATCAAACATTGAATGTAACCGTGGTCCATCTCAAAGTTATTGTAACAAACCTAAAAAAATAAAAAAAAACTACGTACAGTAGCCAGAGGACGAATAATGAGACGGAACAAAACATATCAACAGCCTATAGAAACATTGAATGACCAGTTTAAATCAGGTTACCATGTGGCACGGCAACAAGAAAACCAAACGACCAATAACATGTCCTCGTTCCTTCCCCTGGCCTATCATACAAGCTTAAATCCAAACGGAGGCTACAGCTTCTTTCTTCAAACATTCTAGCCTATGAAGGTGTTGTCCTAAGGTTGTTGTGACTTTTAGAATTTTTTTAAATATATCAAGAATGACAGTTTATAGCCTAAAGGACGAGGCTGTTGTCATCAATAACTGCTTCATAATGTTAGTTTTTCTATAGTTTTATGAGGTAAGACGGTAGACTGCTTCTATCCAGCCCATGACGTCACTACAGTAAGACAGTTCCTCATCAGAGACAGGCACGCCACAGACAGAGACAGAATACACACACACACACACACACACACACACACACACACACACACACACACACACACACACACACACACACCCAGACACCCAGACACCCAGACACCCAGACACCCAGACACCCAGACACCCAGACACCCAGACACCTAAACACCCAGACACCTAAACACCCAGACACCTAAACACCCAGACACCTAAACACCCAGACACCTAAACACCCAGACACCTAAACACCCAGACACCTAAACACCCAGACACCTAAACACCCAGACACCTAAACACCCAGACACCTAAACACCCAGACACATAAACACCCAGACACCTAAACACCCAGACACCTAAACACCCAGACACACACCCAGACACCAACACACCCACACAGCCAGACACCCACACACCTAGACACCCACCCACCCAGACACCCACACAGCCAGACACCCACACAGCCAGACACCCACACCACCAGACACCCACACAGCCAGACACCCACACACCCAGACACCCACACAGCCAGACACCAACACACCCACACATCCAGACACCAACACACCTAGACACCCAGACATCAACACACCCAGACACCCTCCAACACACCCAGACACCTAAACACCCAGACACCTAAACACCCACACATCAACACACCCAGACACCCTCCAACACACCCAGACACCCACCAACACACCCAGACACCAACACACCCAGACACCAACACACCCAGACACCAACACACCCAGACACCAACACACCCAGACACCAACACACCCAGACACCAACACACCCAGACACCAACACACCCAGACACCTAAACACCAAGACACCTAAACCCCTACACACCCAGACACCTAAACACCCAGACACCTAAACACCCAGATACCAACACACCCAGACACCTAAACACCCAGACACCAACACACCTAAACACCCAGACACCAACACACCCAGACACCTAAACACCCAGACACCAACACACCCAGACAACTAAACACCCAGACACCAACACACCCAGACACCAACAGACCCAGACACCTAAACACCCAGACACCTAAACACCCAGACACCTAAACACCCAGACACCCGGACACCAACACACCCAGACACCAACACACCCAGACACCAACACACCCAGACACCAACACACCAGACACCAACACACCCAGACACCAACACACCCAGACACCAACACACCCAGACACCAACACACCCAGACAACTAAACACCCAGACACCAACACACCCAGACACCAACACACCCAGACACCAACACCCCAGACACCAACACATCTTCTGTTTTAACAGCATTATCTTTCGCCCAGTTGCATTTGATTTCGCGTTACAGCCCGACTGTTGTGTTAGAAAATGTGTATTTATAGATCTTTTACAACAACAAGGGCAATAGCATCGTACATCACAATGTTTTATGGGTAGATAATCACGGTCGCCCAACTCTAATGGGTTCCTGTCATACCTTGTCAAGTGCTTAAAGAAAGCTCGTAGCACAGTAACTGACCTGTAGTTGTGGAACCAGTTGATGACCGTGCTGGTCTTCAGGTTGAGCTGGGAGGCCAGCTCCTCAATGGTTTTGGGGGAGGGGTAGGGTTTCTCCTGGTAAGCCCTCTTCAGAGCCTCTTTCTCCTCGGGACCCAGAACCACCCGGACCTTCTTCTGGTACAGCTGAGTCCGTCGCTGGTGCTGGGGGCTGGCGCTCTGAAGGAAGTCTGGTCCTGCCAGGCCACCGTCCACAGAACGGCTATCACTCAGCGAACTGTGGCGTCTCTTCAGGTAGGCTGGGGGGGGAGAGAGAGAGAGAGAGAGAGAGAGAGAGAGAGAGAGAGAGAGAGAGAGAGAGAGACAGAGGTGAGGATGAGATATCGTGGTAGATAAACACAGTGAACTGGTACCAACACCCACTAGGGGGCGGTAATGTCTAACTTTAGCCATACAAGGAACAAAGTGTTAGCCTCTGAAAGCATCACATGCTACAAATGTGTAAATGACAGCATGGACTTGTTAGTGCCTCAGACCACTGCACCACTCGGGAGCCCAGTCTCCTACAGTACAGTACACACTGATCCAATGACAAGCCTTCAAAGGCCATGTACATGTGTGTCTGTAGCCTCTAAGTGATACACTTCACAAGGGTCAACTCATGGTTCGGTCTGCCTTTCCTCCCAGCTCTGCTATTGGCCTGGTCCCGACTGCTCCATTCTAACCTTCTGTGACAGTCACACCCCTTTTTTTGCCTGCGCTCAGTGAGCTACAACATGTGGTGTAGACTCTCACCTCCAGGCCTGCTGTGGGCATGCTCAGTGGGAGGAGTGTTGGAGGAAATTATGGTTGAAATGATTAATTATGTATACATTTAAATTAGAACCATTTATTCTAATACTATTATGTTATGGTATGAAATGTATGGGTTCTTGGTTAAACTAGGACTGAAAATGTAGGTAAAACAAATTAATTGTCTGTACCTTGCGGGTTTAAGGGAGAGGGATGGCATATATCTTTTCAGAGAGATAATAATGTTTGTTTGATGTTCCATTAGTGGAGAAAAGTTTATCTTTTAGACAGATTGGAATGTTTGTTTTATGAGGGGAGTAGAAGAAGATCTCCAGACCTGAAGACACTGCGCTATTGTGTGGATCGGAGAGGGTGTGAGAAACTGATGACGTCATTTTATCTTCTCTCTTTAAAATGTAAGGTTCTTTGTATTTTTCTTGAGTACTCTCTTGAATTAAACGCTGTTACCTGAGTTTAAGACTGGGGCTCTGTCCATTCCTATAATAATATGGGTTTTACCATCCCATAGAACGCATTGACGGAGTAATTAATTCTGATTGGGAAATAATACAGAGGAATTTAGAATTCCACTAACAAGGGGTCAGGGGGTCACTAAAAGAGAGAGCTGGGGAAGCCGGGCCTGTTCCGTTGTCAAAGCAAACTATGTTTTGCAAACATTTCATGACTTTTCCTATTTTGTCCTTTCTATCCTAGCTATCTACAGTACAGGCTGGGACAGGAACCGTGTGAGGATGTCTATCCTACCCTGATGTCTATCCTACCCTGATTCTTACCCTGATGTCTTTCCTACCCTGATGTCAATCTTACCCTGATGTCTATCCTACCCTGATGTCTATCCTACCCTGATTCTTACCCTGATGTCTATCTTACCCTGATGTCTATCCTGCCCTGATGTCTATCCTACCCTGATTCTTACCCTGATGTCTTTCCTACCCTGATGTCAATCTTACCCTGATGTCAATCTTACCCTGATGTCAATCCTACCCTGATGTCTATCCTACCCTGATGTCTATCCTACCCTGATTCTTACCCTGATGTCTATCTTACCCTGATTTCTATCCTGCCCTGATGTCTATCTTACCCTGATGTCTATCTTACCCTGATTTTATCCTGCCCTGATGTGTATCCTGCCCTGATGTCTATCCTGCCCTGATGACTATCCTACCCTGATTTTATTCTACCCTGATGTCTATCCTGCCCTGATGTCTATCTTACCCTGATGTCTATCCTGCCCTGATGTCTATCTTGCCCTGATGTCTATCCTGCCCTGATGTCTATCCTGCCCTGATGTCTATCCTGCCCTGATGACTATCCTACCCTGATTTTATTCTACCCTGATGTCTATCTTACCCTGATGTCTATCCTGCCCTGATGTCTATCCTGCCCTGATGTCTATCCTGCCCTGATGTCTATCCTGCCCTGATGACTATCCTACCCTGATTATATCCTACCCTGATGTCTATCCTACCCTGATGTCTATCCTGCCCTGATGTCTATCCTGCCCTGATGTCTATCCTACCCAGATGTCAATCTTACCTTGTTTATGTTTCATGTTTATGCTACCTTGATAGGTGGAAGATAGCAGAGAAGTTTAGTCAACACCCTTAGTTATTATGGAAGTAGAACTGCTATGTGTTCACTTCATGGATGCAACATCAAGGGAAGGAGAAATGATGGGGAAACCAGGAAGCAGGGGATGAATGAAACCAGGAAGTAGGGGCTTAATGAAATCAGGAAGTAGGGGCTTAATGAAACCAGGAAGTAGGGGCTTAATGAAACCAGGAAGCAAGGGATAAATTCAACCAGGAAGCAGGGGATTAATGGAACCAGGAAGCAGCAGGTGACTGGAACCAGGAAGCAGCAGGTGAATGGAACCAGGAAGCAGGGGATTAATGGAACCAGGAAGCAGCAGGTGACTGGAACCAGGAAGCAGCAGGTGACTGGAACCAGGAAGCAGGGGATTAATGGAACCAGGAAGCAGCAGGTAAATGGAACCAGGAAGCAGCAGGTGAATGGAACCAGGAAGAATGGATCAGTGCAGTAAGGAGAGGAAGCAGGAAGCAGGGGGAGGGGACATTATAGTAATCACCGATTGCTGCTGATGATTATTGATGATGATGAAGATGATAACTGTCAGTGGGCTCCTGGAGGGCCACCTGATGTCACATCCAATAAAGCGTGTAATTGTCTGTGTCAATAAATGGGTCCTAACATCACCGGGGTGTGTTTGGTCTGTGTGTGAGAGACACAGAATGCAGAGAGAGAGAGAGTGATCATTACCTTTCTTCTCCAGGCGTTTCATGTCCATCAGTTTCTCCACTTTCTGTGGGTCCTGCAGCCAGAACTGCATGCGGACGAATGGCTCACGTCCCTTCAGACTGAGCTTTTGCCAGGGCTTGGGCCGAGCCAGCAGATCAGACACCGAGCCCTGGGTCAGACCCAGGATACTCTCCCCAAACAGACGCTGCCCTGAGGGGAGAGAGAGTAGAGAGACAGGGGGTCAGGCTGGAGGTCTGAATGGACTATCCTAGCTTGTATTTGGAGAAACTTGATGAATCTTTACAGTATCTAATAACCTAAAGGAAAAAATATGATAGGCTTAAACTAGGGGCAACGGGCTTAAACTAGGGACGACGGGCTTAAACTAGGGGCTACGGGCTTAAACTAGGCGCGACGGGATTAAACTAGGGGCGACTAGGGGCTACGGGCTTAAACTAGGGGCGGCGACGGGCTTAAACTAGGGACGACGGGCTTAAACTAGGGGCGACGGGCTTAAACTAGGGGCGACGGGCTTAAACTAGGGGGGGCGGGCTTAAACTAGGGGCAGCGACGGGCTTAAACTAGGGGCGACGGGCTTAAACTAGGGGCGACGGGCTTAAACTAGGGACGACGGGCTTAAACTAGGGGCGACGGGCTTAAACTAGGGGCGACGGGCTTAAACTAGGGGCGACGGGCTTAAACTAGGGGCAGCGACGGGCTTAAACTAGGGGCGACGGGCTTAAACTAGGGGCGACGGGCTTAAACTAGGGGGGGCGGGCTTAAACTAGGGGCAGCGACGGGCTTAAACTAGGGGCGACGGGCTTAAACTAGGGGCAACGGGCTTAAACTAGGGGCGACGGGCTTAAACTAGGGGCGACGGGCTTAAACTAGGGGCGACGGGTTTAAACTAGGGGGGGCGGGCTTAAACTAGGGGCAGCGACGGGCTTAAACTAGGGGCGACGGGCTTAAACTAGGGGCGACGGGCTTAAACTAGGGGCGACGGGCTTAAACTAGGGACGACGGGCTTAAACTAGGGGCGACGGGCTTAAACTAGGGGCGACGGGCTTAAACTAGGGGCGACAGGCTTAAACTAGGGGCGGCGACGGGCTTAAACTAGGGGCGGCGACGGGCTTAAACTAGGGGCGGCGACGGGCTTAAACTAGGGGCGACGGGCTTAAACTAGGGGCGACGGGCTTAAACTAGGGGCGACGGGCTTAAACTAGGGGCGACGGGCTTAAACTAGGGGCGGCGACGGGCTTAAACTAGGTGGGCGACGGGCTTAAACTAGGTACGACGGGCTTAAACTAGGGGCGACGGGCTTAAACTAGGGGCGACGGGCTTAAACTAGGGACGACGGGCTTAAACTAGGGGCGACGGGCTTAAACTAGGGGCGGCGACAGGCTTAAACTAGGGGGGGGCGACGGGCTTAAACTAGGGGGGGCGACGGGCTTAAACTAGGGGGGGCGACGGGCTTAAACTAGGGGGGGCGACGGGCTTAAACTAGGGGCGACGGGCTTAAACTAGGGGGGCGACGGGCTTAAACTAGGGGCGACGGGCTTAAACTAGGGGGGGGCGACGGGCTTAAACTAGGGGCGACGGGCTTAAACTAGGGGGGGCGACGGGCTTAAACTAGGGGGGGCGACGGGCTTAAACTAGGGGGGGCGATGGGCTTAAGAGTGAACGACAAAGAAGGAAAATAGAGAAAGAGAGAAAGAGAGAAAGAATAAGGACAAGAAGAAGAAGGAGAAGACAGATAAGAGACTGAAAGAACAATAAAAAGTCTGAGTCTCACCAAGGTTGTTATCAGTCAGCACCTCCTTGACCTTCTTGGTGAGAACGTATGTATCCAGCTCAGGAGACATGGCTATCGTCTCCTGGATGCTGAGGCCTGTGATGGGGCCGAGGAGGGGCGTGCCAGGCTGGGACTCCCCCCCTGAGGGCTCCCCATATGGGGGATCCAGAGACGGGGCCTGGGAGGCAAGAGGGTCCCGGTCCCCCCCTAAACCGTAGGATGACTCCCCAGCAGAGCTCAGCGGGGACTCTGGGGCAGGGCTGCAGCTGGCTGAGGTCTGGCTGGGAGTGCCCTCTGCTGGAGGAGAATGGAAACACAGGGTAGGCAGGAGCAAACAGTACAGTAGGTTAGACAGGAGGAAGACGGACTTAAGTGGTTCTTTATTCTCGTTCTGGAGACCCAAACGAGGAACTTTTTATTTATTTATTTTTTGACCTAGTACTTTTCAACGGTTTGATGCTGAGCTGAATAGTGGAATGAGGTGTAGTGCCAGTGATTCCCTTTGAATCATTAAGGTCCAGGATTACTAGATTTGATTAGGATCTCTTTAAGTCTCCATTTGGACTAATCTTCCAAGAGTCCTTAAACATTAAAATGCAATTTGTAATATAAACACACTTTCACATATAACACACTATTACAAACATACATAATACACTAACATAATGACCCAATAAATACTCCATCTAAAATAAATATTGATTCTTCATCTACTATAGTCCCACAACATTTCTATATACTGTATTTAAATAGTTTAAAATAATGTTTTAATGTATATGTTGAACGGGATCACACTGCAGTCAACGAGCCGTGTCAGAAGGAAACCTCTAGCTCATCAATACGCTCACTGTTGGCAGGTCTGAGAGAGACAATTCTGTAGGTTATAACACTAGGTTATAACACTAGGCTAGAACACTAGGTTAGAACACTAGGTTAGAACACTAGGTTATAACACTAGGGTATAACACTAGGGTATAACACTAGGTTATAACACTAGGGTATAACACTAGGTTATAACACTAGGTTATAACACTAGGTTATAACAATAGGTTCTAACACTAGGTTATAACAATAGGTTATAACACTAGGTTATAACAATAGGTTATAACAATACGGATGAATCTCCTGGATAATCTACCGTATCCAGTTCCTTCAGATGGGCAAAACAAACAGGGATGTATTCATAGGGTATTCGGCATCTCTCTCCCCTCCCATAATCCCCTCTGTCCCTTCCTCATAATCACCTCTGTCCCTTCCCCATAATCCCCTCTGTCCCTTCCCCATAATCCCCTCTGTCCCTTCCCCATAATCCCCTCTGTCCCTTCCCCACAATCCCCTCTGTCCCTTCCCCATAATCCACTCTGTCCCTTCCCCATAATCCCCTCTTGTCCCATCCCCATAATCCCCTCTGTCCCTTCCCCATAATCCCCTCTGTCCCTTCCCCATAATCCCCTCTTGTCCCATCCCCATAATCCCCTCTTGTCCCATCCCCATAATCCCCTCTGTCCCTACCCCATAATCCCCTCTTGTCCCATCCCCATAATCCCCTCTGTCCCTACCCCATAATCCCCTCTGTCCCTTCCCCATAATCCCCTCTGTCCCTTCCCCATAATCCCCTCTGTCCCTTCCCCATAATCCCCTCTGTCCCTTCCCCATAATCCCCTCTGTCCCTTCCCCATAATCCCCTCTGTCCCTTCCCCATAATCCCCTCTGTCCCTTCCCCACAATCCCCTCTGTCCCTTCCCCACAATCCCCTCTGTCCCTTCCCCATAATCCCCTCTGTCCCTTCCCCATAATCCCCTCTGTCCCTTCCCCATAATCCCCTCTGTCCCTTCCCCATAATCCCCTCTGTCCCTTCCCCATAATCCCCTCTGTCCCATCCCCATAATCCCCTCTGTCCCATCCCCATAATCCCCTCTGTCCCATCCCCATAATCCCCTCTGTCCCATCCCCATAATCCCCTCTGTCCCTTCCCCATAATCCCCTCTGTCTCTGTTCTGTTTTGCAGAAGGCTGGAATGGAGCAGTCAAGGAGGGTGAAACTAAGAAAGTCCTCCTTAAGGTTGGAGAGAGACACGCTATGCAGGAGGAGGGAGGGGTCACCGGCTGACCCCCCAGGGCTGTTATGAGTCGACAGGTTAACTGTGATCATTTACAGCACAGCAGTCGACTGTAAATTGAGGTGGGTCTAATTGTGTGTTTTGTTGTTGTTGTCAATACACAGTACACACACAGTCCATTACCTTGGTTGTGAGCAGGCTCGATGTGTGTGTTCTGACCCAGGTCACAGTTCAACCACAGCTGCATACGCAGACCCCTGGAAGTCACCTTGCTCCAGGGTTTACGACGAGACGTCGCGTCACACATACTTCCTAGAGCCTAACACACACACACACACACAAAACGTCAGTCACTCATACATGTTATGGAATGGCTAAACAGATACAGAGAGACCAGAAGCGTACACACACATTAAACTAGGTTACGTATATTCTGAATTGTATTGGGGACCCAAACCCGATCAATAACTTCAGAGACGGGTTGATTTAAAGGCTGTGAGACCACGTCCCCCGTCACTGAGGGTGGTACTCACCTCTTTAGAGTCCTCCTGGGTGTGGTTCTCCTCTCCCCCCAGTGTGGGTTTATCTCCACGGGGGTCTGGGTTCATGTTGCTCCACCACCACCCTGCAGGCCGGGCAGACCCCTCAGAGCTCCGACCCAACACCGGCACGCCAGCAGCAATGCCGTCCGACATCGACGTTCCTCTGTCCTCCCTCTTCACACTAGAGCTGAAGTCCAGGACTGTAAACGGCGAGGAGGAGGAGACTGGGAGGGCGGCGGGGGGTTTCTTCATGGAGAGAGTCAGAGGGGTAGGGAAGGAGGCAGCCAGATGGGAGACCAGTAGATCCCTCTGGGAGGGAGAGGAGAAAGAGGAAGAGGAGGCTTTGAAGATGGGTTCCACAGCAGCCTGTTGGGCCTCCATCTCTCGTCGAGCTTGTTCTAGGATGGAGCGGATGGCCTCGTCTGAACCACCGCCTCCTCCTCCTCCTCCTCCTCTCAGTCCCCCACCAGGAGAAGGGCCATGGTAGCAGTCTGCTGGAGGGAAAAAGGAGATAAAGGATATCAGAGACTGTATATCGCCCCAAACACACAGAACGATAACATTCAGTCTGAGGAAGTTAATAACATCTTGGGACCTTTAATGTTTGCCTATGAATAAGACAAAACAGAATGTGACTAGACCTCTTTATATAATGGATCATCTAGGGACAACTGTCATCCCATTACACCACAGTGGGAACAACTGTCATCGTATTCCACCACAGCAGGAACAACTGTCACCCTGTTCCACCACAGTGGGAACAACTGTCATCGTATTCCACCACAGCAGGAACAACTGTCATCGTATTCCACCACAACAGGAACAACTGTCATCGTATTCCACCACAACAGGAACAACTGTCACCCTATTCCACCACAGCAGGAACAACTGTCACCCTATTCCACCACAGGAGGAACAACTGTCATCGTATTCCACCACAGCAGGAACAACTGTCATCGTATTACACCACAGCAGGAACAACTGTCACCCTATTCCACCACAGTGGGAACAACTGTCGTCGTATTACAACCACAGTGGGAACAACTGCCATCGTATTACAACCACATGGGAACAACTGTCACCCTATTCTACCACAGCAGGAACAACTGTCACCCTATTCCACCACAGCAGGAACAACTGTCATCGTATTACACCACAGCAGGAACAACTGTCACCCTATTCCACCACAGCAGGAACAACTGTCATCGTATTCCACCACAGCAGGAACAACTGTCATCGTATTACACCACAGCAGGAACAACTGTCACCCTATTCCACCACAGCAGGAACAACTGTCATCGTATTACACCACAGCAGGAACAACTGTCACCCTATTACACTACAGCAGGAACAACTGTCACCCTATTACACCACAGCAGGAACAACTGTCACCCTATTCCACCACATGGGAATAACTGTCATCGTATTTCACCACAGCAGGAACAACTGTCACCCTATTCCACCACAGCAGGAACAACTGTCACCCTATTCCACCACAGGAGGAACAACTGTCATCGTATTCCACCACAGCAGGAACAACTGTCATCGTATTCCACCACAGCAGGAACAACTGTCACCCTATTCCACCACAGCAGGAACAACTGTCACCCTATTCCACCACAGGAGGAACAACTGTCATCGTATTCCACCACAGCAGGAACAACTGTCACCCTATTCCACCACAGCAGGAACAACTGTCACCCTATTCCACCACAGCAGGAACAACTGTCATCGTATTCCACCACAGTGGGAATAACTGTCATCGTATTCCACCACAGTGGGAACAACTGTCATCCTATTACACCACAGTGCAGACAGGAGGGGACACTCACCAATTTTCTGCACCTGCAGCTCTCTCTTGGCCTGCTCCAGGATAGACTTGATGGCCTCGTCTGAACCACACTCTTGAGTACGGATACGTGTGGTGATGTTACCTGGAAAAGGGGAGAGGGAGGGAGGGAGGGAGACAGAGAGAGAGACAGAGAGAGACAGAGACAGAGACAGAGACAGAGAGAGAGGGAGGAAGAGAGAGGGGAGGTTAGACATACCACCAAGTGAAAGGTAAATTCAAACACGTACTGTTGACAAAGATACACTATATAGTAGATCTATAGAGTTACTACAGTCAGGCAGACAGACAGACCCCCCCCCCCCCAGACAGACAGACAGACAGCTAAACTCATAAACTCTATATATTATACACACCGGCCTTTCTTTGACCCAAGTCCCACTGTGGAACAGAGGGCAGAGCGGCTTCTGTTCCTACATCCTTTAACTACTCTTTTACACTGCCAGGCCAGTATGAGTCGGTGTGTGTGTGTGTGTGTTGGGGGGAGGGTTACATGCACAACACAGGCACTCTTCACCCAACACCACCAACTCCACGTGGACAGAAACAGAAGAGAGTGTGTTTGTAAGGTCAGACCTGTCCGGGAGGCTTGGTCAGAGCTGACACTCTGCTTGGGCAGGTCCTGTAACGCCTGACTAAAGGCCTGGCCTGGGCTCTCTGTCAAAACAACAACAACAACAACAACAACACCATGCTTTCAACTTCACACCAACTTCCTGTTCCACGTGTATTTAATATCTCTGTCAATAAAACACGTTCCACAAAACGAACACACACAGCTACTGTACTGTGCGACAAGGTGGACACATTGTAGGACTAGAGGATAAGTCTCAGTGTCAACAAGGACATTCAACCGAGGACTGACAGCGTAAAGCAAGTCTGGACGATGGACTGCAACCGTAGTAAACTGTAGTCTTGTCCTCCTGTTAATCAATACTATTGATCCTGACTGGTAAACTGTAGTCTTGTCCCCCTGTTAGTCAATACTATTGAACCTGACTGGTAAACTGTAGTCTTGTCCTTCTGTTAGTCAATACTATTGAACCTGACTGGTAAACTGTAGTCTTGTCCCCCTGTTAGTCAATACTATTGAACCTGACTGGTAAACTGTAGTCTTGTCCTTCTGTTAGTCAATACTATTGAACCTGACTGGTAAACTGTAGTCTTGTCCTTCTGTTAGTCAATACTATTGAACCTGACTGGTAAACTGTAGTCTTGTCCCCCTGTTAGTCAATACTATTGAACCTGACTGGTAAACTGTAGTCTTGTCCCCCTGTTAGTCAATACTATTGAACCTGACTGGTAAACTGTAGTCTTGTCCTCCTGTTAATCAATACTATTGAACCTGACTGGTAAACTGTAGTCTTGTCCCCCTGTTAGTCAATACTATTGAACCTGACTGGTAAACTGTAGTCTTGTCCTTCTGTTAGTCAATACTATTGATCCTGACTGGTAAACTGTAGTCTTGTCCCCCTGTTAGTCAATACTATTGAACCTGACTGGTAAACTGTAGTCTTGTCCCCCTGTTAGTCAATACTATTGAACCTGACTGGTAAACTGTAGTCTTGTCCTTCTGTTAGTCAATACTATTGATCCTGACTGGTAAACTGTAGTCTTGTCCTCCTGTTAGTCAATACTATTGATCCTGACTGGTAAACTGTAGACTTGTCCCCCTGTTAGTCAATACTATTGATCCTGACTGGTAAACTGTAGTCTTGTCCCCCTGTTAGTCAATACTATTGAACCTGACTGGTAAACTGTAGTCTTGTCCTCCTGTTAATCAATATTATTGAACCTGACTGGTAAACTGTAGTCTTGTCCCCCTGTTAGTCAATACTATTGAACCTGACTGGTAAACTGTAGTCTTGTCCCCCTGTTAGTCAATACTATTGATGTGTCAAGGCTTCAGTATCGATCCTGGATGGTGAAGGGAGGAAGGAAGAGGCCTTTTGGGATGACTAAAGCAACACTGACTGACAGACATACACACAGACAGGTGTGACCAGAGACGGCTAATAGATGGACCATATTAACAGAGGAAAGGTTTGTGAAAACACATGCGCGCGCACACACACACACACACACACACACACACAGGCCTCTCACCTCTCTGCCGTCCCTGGATACTGCGTAGTGCCAGGATGTTCTGCTCGTCAGACAGGAACTGCCTCATCTTGTGGAAGGGCTCTTTGCCCCGGATGGTCAGCTTGCTCCAGGGTTTGGGCCGAGCCAGGATCTCACTGACCGAGCCTTGGGACAGGCCCAGAACATAGTGGCCAAACACACGCTGGCCAATGTTGTGTTGAATCAGCTGCTCCTTGATCTGCCGGGCGATCTCTGAGGTGTCCATGTCCTCCCAGTCAGACACACTGCCCCCAGTCCCCTCAGACTGGCTGGGAGAGGGGGACAGGGCACCGCCACTACCGTTCATCTCTGGGCCTGCAGGAGACTGCTGGGTGGGCAGGGGGCTGGCCGAGAGGGGGACAGGGCTAGAACCAGACCCTAGGCCAGGGGTGGAGGTAGGGGTGTAGTGGACAGGGGCGAACAGTAGAGCTGCTCCCTCAGTGGACTCCTGCAGGGTTTTGGAGTAGAACGTCTGCATGAGCTGGCGCTGCAGGAGGGAGTTGAGGGACATCTTGCCCCCCACCGGAGGGAAGTGGGGGCTGTAGAAGTCCTGGCCGATGCCAGTGGGGGTGAAGGGGTGTGTCCCGTTGGTGGTGGAGGTGTAAGGGGGGTCGGAGGGGATCTGGGGCAGGTGGAGATGGGGGGACGGGGGGAGAAGAGGAGGAGGCAGGGAGGGGGTACTGGGTGTGGTGGTCTCCTCCACGGATGCCTCTTTCCCTTTTCGCCTGGCTGACCCTATAAGAGAGGTCAAACACAATGCATTATGGGGGAGACAACAAAAAAGGGGTCTGAATTAAAAAAATACTTTTATTTAAGTTTATTTTTAAGGTCAATTTTGTTTAAAATATAAATATATTTTCTCTCCCTCTTCTTTGCTAAACACCCCCAGACAAAATGCCCATGATGCATTTGTGATTTGTACCTTTCTTGTAAGTGACAACCTGGGATAAAAAAAAAAAGAAGCACTTAAAATCAGTCAAAATGGCTGCTGCCCAGCCCGGAGCCTGACAGGCACGGGAAGGGTCCAGTGGCTGCACCGCTACAGTATAACAGAGAATCTGATTGGGCCTAATGGCAGTATAGAGTGCTGTGATTGGTCGATGGCCCCCCATGTCAGGGGGAAATTGATTTCCTTTTTATGAATCCTTAGTTCATTTACTTCCAGAATAAAAGTATTTCTATGAACACTGACGTTGACGTCTTTCTGGGAACTTTATCATTCCATTCCAGGTAGTGATTTGGACATTGTTATTTGACAAAGTAAAGAAAACGTTTGTGTCCAAACAACAACAACAACAACAACAACAACCCCGCTCTTGATAAAAATGGCCATCAGTCATTATCCAACGGGGCAAAGGTCATGTCAAATGTAGAGAATGCACAGCACTGTTGACACTAAGTCAAGCACTATGGCTTCCTAAAACTGAGTACAGGAACCTCCCATTATAACCTGAATATGTTGCCAGGTGAATTGTATAGGAACCTACCATTATAACCTGAAGATGTTACCAGGTGAATTGTATAGGAACCTACCATTATAACCTGAAGATGTTACCAGGTGAATTGTATAGGAACCTACCATTATAACCTGAAGATGTTACCAGGTGAATTGTATAGGAACCTACCATTATAACCTGAAGATGTTACCAGGTGAATTGTATAGGAACCTACCATTATAACCTGAAGATGTTACCAGGTGAATTGTATAGGAACCTACCATTATAACCTGAAGATGTTACCAGGTGAATTGTATAGGAACCTACCAGTATAACCTGAAGATGTTACCAGGTGAATTGTATAGGAACCTACCATTATAACCTGAAGATGTTACCAGGTGAATTGTATAGGAACCTCCCATTATAACCTGAAGATGTTACCAGGTGAATTGTATAGGAACCTACCATTATAACCTGAAGATGTTACCAGGTGAATTGTATAGGAACAGCCCATTATAACCTGAAGATGTTACCAGGTGAATGGTATAGGAACAGCCCATTATAAACTGGTATGCAAGATGTTGTGCAGCTATCTTTAACATAAAGAGATAACGTCCCCTCTACCTTAACGTCCCCTCTACCTTAACGTCCCCTCTACCTTAACGTCCCCTCTACCTTAACGTCCCCTCTACCGTAACGTCGCCTCTACCGTAACGTCCCCTCTACCGTAACGTCCCCTCTACCGTAACGTCCCCTCTACCGTAACGTCCCCTCTACCGTAACGTCCCCTCTACCTTAACGTCCCCTCTACCTTAACGTCCCCTCTACCTTAACGTCCCCTCTACCTTAACGTCCCCTCTACCTTAACGTCCCCTCTACCTTAACGTCCCCTCTACCTTAACGTCCCCTCTACCTTAACGTCCCCTCTACCTTAACGTCCCCTCTACCTTAACGTCCCCTCTACGGTAACGTCCCCTCTACGGTAACGTCCCCTCTACCTTAACGTCCCCTCTACCTTAACGTCCCCTCTACCTTAACGTCCCCTCTACCTTAACTTCCCCTCTACCTTAACGTCCCCTCTACCTTAACGTCCCCTCTACGGTAACGTCCCCTCTACGGTAACGTCCCCTCTACCTTAACGTCCCCTCTACCTTAACGTCCCCTCTACCTTAACGTCCCCTCTACCTTAACGTCCCCTCTAAGGTAACGTCCCCTCTACCTTAACGTCCCCTCTAAGGTAACGTCCCCTCTAAGGTAACGTCCCCTCTAAGGTAACGTCCCCTCTACCTTAACGTCCCCTCTAAGGTAACGTCCCCTCTAAGGTAACGTCCCCTCTAAGGTAACGTCCCCTCTAAGGTAACGTCCCCTCTACCTTAACGTCCCCTCTACCTTAACGTCCCCTCTACCTTAACGTCCCCTCTACCTTAACGTCCCCTCTACCTTAACGTCCCCTCTACCTTGACGTCCCCTCTACCTTGACGTCCCCTCTACCTTGACGTCCCCTCTAAGGTAACGTCCCCTCTACCTTAACGTCCCCTCTACCTTAACGTCCCCTCTACCTTAACGTCCCCTCTAAGGTAACGTCCCCTCTAAGGTAACGTCCCCTCTACCTTAACGTCCCCTCTACCTTAACGTCCCCTCTACCTTAACGTCCCCTCTACCTTAACGTCCCCTCTACGGTAACGTCCCCTCTACGGTAACGTCCCCTCTACCTTAACGTCCCCTCTACCTTAACGTCCCCTCTACCTTTACGTCCCCTCTAAGGTAACGTCCCCTCTACCTTAACGTCCCCTCTAAGGTAAAGTCCCCTCTAAGGTAACGTCCCCTCTAAGGTAACGTCCCCTCTACGGTAACGTCCCCTCTACGGTAACGTCCTCTCTACGGTAACGTCCCCTCTACCTTAACGTCCCCTCTACCTTAACGTCCCCTCTACCTTAACGTCCCCTCTACGGTAACGTCCCCTCTACGGTAACGTCCCCTCTACGGTAACGTCCCCTCTATGGTAACGTCCCCTCTACGGTAACACGGTAACGTCCCCTCTACCTTAACGTCCCCTCTATGGTAACGTCCCCTCTACGGTAACACGGTAACGTCCCCTCTACCTTAACGTCCCCTCTACGGTAACACGGTAACGTCCCCTCTACCTTAACGTCATTCCCACTGCAACACATTTAAATATGAATATCTTCAGCAGATTTAATCCTGACAACATGTCAGTTGAATCAGCAGGGACCTAAACCTGGTCTGAATAGAGGAGAACCAACCAGGTCAGCGTCAGTAAAACGCCTTGCTGGTGTTAGTGGTGCAGTTTGATACAGTGGGAAGATTTATTTTAAAAAATGCACTGAAACACACGTGGTAATATCTATGAAATATAGACATTTAATGGGGTTCAGTCTTCATTCAATCCACATTGTATGACTGGTTGCTGTTGTTTTTCTAGTGATACTATAGCTACAGCATTCAGACAGAGGAAATCAGTTTGAGTATTAGCTAAGACTTTAAAAAGAAGAAGAGTGTTCCAGACAACAACCGGTTCCATCCACTAAATCCCATCTGATTCTGGGCCTGTTCAGAGCCAGTCCAATCCTGC